>NC_073302.1:405418502-405718502 GCF_027595985.1 Sorex araneus
TCCATATTGTTTTCCAAAAGGGCTAAATCAGTCGGCATTCCCACCAGCAGTGAAGGAGAGTCCCTTTCTCCCCACATCTACACCAAGACCAGTTGCTTTTGTTTTTTTGGATGTGGGCCAGTCTCTGTGGTGAGATGATATCTCATTGTTGTTTTGATCTGCATCTCCCTGATGATTAGTGATGTAGAGCATTTTCTCATGCACCTCTGAGCCATTCGGATTTTGAAGAGCCAGTTTTTAAGAATGCTTTTTGTGAGTCTAGATAAATCCTGAGCTTCTAACCTTTTAAATACAGCTCCTTACCCCATTTTCTCATTTTCCTTTTACTCTTCTAAGTTGCTTTAAGTTTTCATTTTGTTCAATTGTCTTGTGCAACCATATCCAGACTAGTTCCTTCTAACCTATCTTTCCTTTGGTCTGCTCTACAGCTGATTAACTTGACTATATATTTTACTTTCACAAACTCCATAAATCCCTTTTTAAATTGGTTAGGTCATTAACAAAAATTTCCTATTACATGGAGATGTAATCAAATTTATTTTTATAAACCTATCAAGTATAGTTGTTTTATAATGCCTTACAACCTCAATGTCTAAACCTTTCACGAATCCTTTCTTTGCCTCTCTTACTCAGTCATTTTGTGATTATTTCCTGTTTTGGGGTAACAACTGGTAGTGCTCAGGAGCAAGTCTCACAGTGGTGCTTGGGTGCTCAGGGGCCATGCGGTGCTGGGGATCAATCGATCAATCAATCCTAGGCCTTCTGCATGCAATACCTATGCTATAGCCCATTGTCCAATCTCTTGAAGTCTGCTTACTTTAAATATGGTCTGATAATTTCCTTAGAAAATCACTTTGGGAATTCTTTGAGGTATTGGATCAAAGATTATTCTTTCAGAAAGAACCTGCATTTACTTTATCAGACATTTAGGGAACTCTAGTAGGCCAGTTTAAGTCCACATTTATGGCCTGAAGGCTTATAGTATGTGGGACTGGCAATTTGGACAGCACTTGGGTGCCAGGGCTAGTTCTCAATGACTCCTTACGAACTTGCAGCTTCTGAGCGCTATGGTGGGTTTACTTACTTACCCCAAGACTGAAGTGTATCCACCTTTGAGGTCTTTCCTTGCCAGAAACCATGTCCTGCTACAACCTAAAAGCTGGAGCTCATGTCCCCAGATTTGATAAACCACCAACACAAAGCCCCTTCAGGGCTTGGTTCTCTCTCCAGGATTTTTTTTTTACTACTATGACCTAGTAATTAATTTCATTGTCCTGTTATTTCAACACCTGAAAAAGTGACCAGTGTATTTTGTGGGTGAGTGGGATGGTGATCAGAATTACCTAGTCTGTTTACATATCTAGTTACAGAATCTTCTACTTATAGTGTTGTTGGTATTGGTCCACACAGAAGATTCCTGAGTTTTCTTCGTAATCTTCTCACAGCATGTGGTCAAACTGATTTTATTTCTTAAACTTATGCTTTTCCATTTGTAAAAAAAAAAAGCACTTGAAATACCCACCAATTTTAGAAACCACATCAGTAAAGTCTGTAGAAATCCTAGTGAGTTAAATTAAAATCATGTTTATTTGCTTGCCTTATTTTAAAAGCAATTTAAATTATCAAAATATTTAAATTCTTCCTTTAAAAAAAACAACACACGGGGCTGGAGAGATAGCACAGCGGGTAGGGCGTTTGCCTTGCATGCGGCCGACCCGGGTTCAAATCCCAGCATCCCATATGGTCCCCTGAGCACGGCCAGGGGTAATTCCTGAGTGCAGAGCCAGGAGTAACCCCTGTGCATCGCCAGGCGTGACCCAAAAAGCAAAAAAAAAAAAAAAATAAAAATAAAAATAAAAAAAAATAAAAAAAACAACACTCTTCACCTTGCAAAATTTTTAAATTCACAAGAGCACAAGGGATTCATAAGAAATTAAAATGGATGGGACAGACATTGGGTCGAGTCAGCACTGAATTCTAATTTCAACTCCACAGTTAACAGGGGTTCTTAATGAACCCCCTTGAATTATGTGCTAATTGTTTATTTGCAATGAGAATATTCCTGGGAAGAGAAGACACAGCTCTCAGCAGACTGTTAGAGATTCTAAACCCAAGGAAAGCCAGGAACCATGAAAATGAAAGATAATCCTAGGTAAATAACATCCTTTTCATTCTTTAGTTTTCTAGTCTTATTTTAAGTCTTCATAAATTTACTGTAGGATTTGTTAAAACACAGTATCTGAACATAATGTGAAAAGGCTACCCATCTTAAAAATAATACAAACAGTAAAATATCCCACTTTATAAAAATAATTTGAATGTTTAGGGTATTCGTATTATAGATTACAGTATTATTAAAAAATGTGTTTACATCAATGAAAATTTACTCTATAAGATATTTCTGTTGTGTGCTGAATGCAGATTAGCAGAGATGAATAAACCACCACATGGTACTGTCTCAGGTAGGGCATACCCATGGATATCAAGTGAAACTATTTTAGAAATAAAATCCTTATGAAAGCAAAAGGAAGGGCAGAGGGGCAAGGATGACTGATGAGTTGCTGAATGCTTCTTGGGAGCTGTTAACCTTTACTCACATAAAAGAAATTAGTCAAAGGAAGGTGTCTTTGACTGAGGGGTCAGTATAAGCAAAAGCCAGGAAATGGAGAAAATGGAGTAACACTTGTGTGGGTCATATGTGTGTGAGGCAGGATAACTCAGTATTGCTGGTCCAAGGAAGTGAAGAGTACGTCGTGAGATTCTCTGGGTGGCACAGGCCAGTCCAGGGAGGACTGGTGGGCTAGGTTGGATGGCACTTTATCTAATAGGGCAAAATGAGTACTAAATTCCTTTTCTTTCCTTTTTTTTTTTTTTTTTTTTTTTGCTTTCTTGGTCACACCCAGCGGTGTACAGGGGTTACTCCTACAGGGTTACTCCTGGCTCATGCACTCAGGAATTACTCTTGGCAGTGCTTGGGGGACCATACTGGATGCTGGGAATCAAAGCTGTCTGTTCTTTCCTCCTGTGCAAAGCAAACGCCATTCCCGCTGTGCTATAGCTCCAGCCCCTAAATTCTTGAATCAGGGAACTGCAATTATTAGATTTTTGTTAGGATACTCAGGTAGCAGAGTGGGAAGGAAGGGTGCTAAATTTAAGGAACCGTTAATTTTTCTTATGATTTCAAAGAAGAGATTTGCTAGTTCACAATAGAAGTTGATAAAAAGCGACACAGGATACGTTTACTAGGTAAATAACAGGACTGTGGGGTTGGTTGCTTGCAGGGAAATGGAAAGGCAAGTCTCACCTGGTTGCCGGCTGACATTCAGGTATGCTAGGCAACCAGGAGACATGTTTTTGTTTTAGGGCAACACCTGGAAGTGCTCAGGGATTACTCTTGGTGCCCAGGAGTAATGTGGAGCTGGGGATAGAACTGGGGTCAGCTGCACGCAAGGCTAGTGCCTTACAAATTGTACTCTAGCCTGAGAATGAGAAGTTTGATTAAGTTTGAACTTGGTCCATGTGAGTTTGTATCCAGATGTGTGGAAACGCAGCAGAATGGTAAAGAAATTCAGAGGTCTGGGCCAGAGATAACACGCTCTGAGGCTTTAGATCAGTGACAGTCAAACAGTGTGTGACTATGATCAGCCACAACAAATGAGATAAAAGGGGTATGCCAACAGAAAAAAGGTGTGTGAAGAGCCTCAGAGAGAAAGACCCCTAAGACGTAGCTGCAACATAGAAGAATTTGTCTCAAGGAATGAATTACTAGCAGTGGCTAGTAATCAGAAGAGATCCTCCAGTGAAGTAAGGCTACGCAAATTCATTTTCTAATGGAGAGGTTCTTGTTTTGCTTACTTAGGGATAAGAAGCAGCTGGGAAGTGAACAGGAAGTGAGACTATTGGAGAGAACAGGTATAAAGCTTGAGAAGTCTGGCTATGAACCGGAGCAGAGAGACTGGAACTAGGATTAATAAGCCTTTTTTTTTTTTTTTTTTTAAAGGATGGGAAAAACAGGAAAAAGTTTGTTTGTTGGCTGAGGAGGAAAGAACAGACAGGGAGAGGTTGAAGACAAGTTGTTTTCTTCCTGGCTCTGACATCTGGTAGAAATCTCTAGGCTACTCAGGAAGAACTAATCAGAATTCAATTTGTAGCCAGTTCATCAGAGAACACAGAGGCACAGGGCTAAACCATCTTAATAAAAACTACAGAAAAATTTCCATTTTCTGTATGGACAATTTTCACTAATGTGATTCATTTTATTGGATGTGGAGGGAAAAACCTGGCTGCTCCCTCTGAGGTTTGAACTCAGGACCTTCAGATTATGAGACTGACGCACTGCCTACTACGCTAAGGATGTCTTGGGCCTGTGTTAGTGAAAAGTTTGTGGCAAGAGAATAAAACCAAGACATTTTTATCTAGATTGTGCCTTCCCTCCACCTGTTTGTTAATGAAACTAATGTTTGAAGAAAGGATCTCAGACTTCTGTCAATAGAGAAAGCACTTGCTAATCAGTTTGTATTTATCCACGCATGCCTGGCTCCTTCTGAGAGGCTGAGCCCCATCTCTTGAACTTTGCCTGGTTGGGGTCTCCCCTGCCTAATGTGTACATATATTCCTTGAGTCTGAGTCCCTTCCCTTCACCCATTTAATCCTTTGGAGCCTGATTCAGCTTTCTGTCCTCTACAAGTCCTCCAAGCACTTTTCTTAAATCAGATCAAAGCTCCAAATATTCTGGTTTCAGTCTAGCACTTCCTGTCCTTCCAAACCTGTTTGTTCAACAACTCCCAAGAGATGAGACGTGTTGTCAGACTGCCCAGCGGGCGCTTCTCTTAAAGCTTTACGTGCCTTTTTGTGCCTTTTTGTCCTTTACCGATCAAGTTGATCTTCCCATGAAGCAGCATTTCAATAGCCCAATTAATCAATTATCATCTCTTTGTCCTATCAAAACATCTGGCAAAACCTGAGTGACTATCTCTATTTCCTATGTTTCTATAGCCACGTTACACAATGGGGAACAACAAAAAAAATCACAACGGGCAAATTTTCACTTAAATTCTCAATTACCAAGTAGATTCTCTGCATTGTTCTGTAGTCCTACCACAACTCAGGTTCTTCTGTTCTCCACAATAATGATCTAAAAAACCTAAATGTTTGCAGTCCAGTCCTCTCGCTAACGCTGGGATCTGTCTCTGCTTTTACCAATAAGACCAAAGCCTGTTAAACATGCCTATCCTCTCCTCCTCTGTTCCAATGTGTTTCCTTACTGTTGCCTCCCCTTTTTGTATTTTCACCTGAGGGCCCACAGGATGTTAAGTAGGTTGGTTGAGAAATATTGCTCTAAAAGAAACTTCCTTCATCATCTTTAGAATCTGACACAATCGTGAAACCCTTTTAGCTCTTCTGAACTTGTCTCTTTCCTGAATTGTTTTGAGAAAGCTCTAGCTTGAGCACACACTACTGCCACATTCTATTCCTCCTTTTCACAGCTAAAATATTAAAGTTGGCATAATAGCTTCTCTCTCTACATATGGAAGACAATATTTCTAGGTCACCAATTATTTCCAGGATGTTAAATCTAGTCAGGTTTAGTTTGTATTTCTGCGCTCTATTTTACCTTTCAGAAACATTCACTACACAAGCACACTTCCCTACTTTGGGTTTTCAGGATGACGAACCTGATATTATTCTCAGCTCTTTAGCTTTCATGTCTCATTACTTCCTTTTCTCCTTGCAGGAGTTCCTGAAAAATTCTGTGGCCTAAGTCCTCTTTTCTTTCCACTTAATTCAGATATGGGCGCACTCCCCCCCACCCCCCCACCAAGCTCAAGGGCTACTACTGGTGGCTCTGCGCTAGCTCTCCCAGTGCTCAGGACTGAACATGGGGCTCCCACATGCAAAGCATGCACTCCAACCCACTGAGTCATTTCTTGGACCCCACACTCTTTTTTTGAAGGCCACATTATAAATAATTTCAGGATTTTCATTTTCAGACCATAATGTCTCAGTTGTAATTCCTTGGTGCCATTGCTGAAGCATGAGGCAGTCACAGACAATAAAGTTAACGGCATGAGAATTTCAATAAGACTGTATTGAGAAAACGGATGATGAGCTGAATTTGGCCTATGGCTATGGTTTATCTGATGTACTTTCTACTTACAAAATTATCTTCTGTGCTTTCAGTGGCCATCTATGTATATCAAAGTCATCTTCAGACCCTCTACCACCTGATCATGTCATCCAAGTACCTACATAATGTTCACATCAAAATGTCTCCAAGGTAACTCAAATCTTAATATAGGAATTATGCTCTCCCCCCGAAACTATTCTGCCAGTTTCTTTCTTAGTTAAGAGGCACTGCTATCCAGATTGCTAACCTCTCCCATCTCACCTCTTAGTCTTGGAACTGGAGGCATGCCTAATGAAGTCTAGAAATGTCATTACTTGAAGCACAGAGTCAAATTTAACACTCCACTAATATAGCTAAACTTTATTTCCATGTTTATTACATGTTTATCTTTGATGTGAATACATATTAGAATTGATTTAACATACAACTTGGGAGAAAAGATGACATTCTCCACTGAGTTCACTGAATGGGTTTAAAAGGAATGTAAAAATGGCAAACAGAACAATACCTTGCCATTTTTACCTTTCTAATTTTCCAAGATGGAATTCATTATAAAAATTTGTTTAAAAACAATCTAATCATTAAAACCGTTTTACTTATGTATAGAGCACAGAGAAATTAAGAATCTCACCACAGCTATCTCCTAGTTAAAATGCAAATACTTCAAGGTTTTATAAATTGAAGGGGACTAACTGATGTCAACTGAAAATACAGTGAGTTAAGCAAACCCATACATGCCACTTGCTTTTGTGGGGAAGAGTTAGGCTACTTATATAGAATACAGCGGAGTTTTAATTAATATGCTTGTCTGTTCACCAGTTTGCTACTCAGAATGGGGAGAGCCAAATAAGTGTGTAATGGTAGAAATCGAGGATTAGTTCCAAGTGGCTAAGAGCTGATGATTACTCTGCCTATAATTTATTGTGATATGCAAATGTATAGATACTGTAAAAGCTTTTACAGAAAGTTTTAAAATAAAACTTTGATAGTGTGAAATGGCTGAAATTCAGAGTATGAAGAACACTGTCTACAATATAATCTCAACGTTTCTAAACCAAATCAAAATTATGGGTATTTTTATTAAAGATGTATTGCTATTATCATTTTTAAAAGTTAGCACATTTTATGAAAGGCATGTTCTTAATACATAGCCTTTACTTAAATACCTTAAAATCCAGCTTTAAAAGTATTTTCTAGCAGGGATCACAGGATGAAAACTTACTGAAAGTGATTAATAAATATTTGTCATTAAACAAATGTTTAGGATCAGCTGCAAAAACCTATTTTCTTTTTTTTTTGGCCCACACCTGGCAGTGCTCAGGGTTTACTCCTGGCTCAGCACTCAGGGATCAAACCCAGGTCAGTCATGTGCAAGACAAGTGCCCTACTTGCTATACAATTGCTCTGGCCCAAACTTATCTTCTTTTAATGATGCTTATAAAAGACATCGAAAAAATTCACTCCAGATTATTTTACTGATATGAAACACTCACATGTCACTATTTAGGATGCGTGACATGGCTTTTTATTTTTAAAAACTTCACATTTACATCATGTTGTTAAAGTTTTTCTAAATCAGTCTTTCAAGATCAGTTTCTCAATTGAGAAGAAACTTTTTGTCAACTTATCCTCTTCCCTTCTCTGCAAATCAATCCTGCCCATAAATTTAAAGCACATGCCTTCTCTTAGAATAAGATCGACAAATTTTTTTCTGTATATGATGGCCTGATAATAACTTGGGTTGTGGGCTAGTGGTTGCTACTAGGACCACTCAATTTCTATTGCTGGTGTGAGAAAAACAGCTATTGACAAAGTTATTTAAAAAAAAAAAGTTGTAGTCTATAGTCTGATTTCTGATTACAGGGCATAATTAGCTAACCCTTGTCTTAGAAGAAATAACCTACCAAAAATACAAAGCAAAAAAATCTGATTTTGGCAAATGTGATAACTGACTCAGAAGACAGAAAGACTCATTACTCTTTTGATGTTGAACACTTTGAATTTCACCAACTTCCTGTTTCTGGCTAAAGTTCTTTCATGTGATGGTTAATTTGGTATAATTTATCTTGATTTAAGAAACTGCTCAAGTTTCATTTACTGAGTGATTCAGTTTAAAGTTAATAAATGATGTCCATACAATTTAATATTCAATTTAATTTTAAAAAAACTTAATGAAAAATATAACAGAATCAAAACAAAGTAAATACACTCACTACCCATTCCAATAAGTCATATAAGTCATATCAACTATAGAATAGGAAAAATAAATTCAGGACTGTAATTACTTTAAAATACACTACTTCCACTATTGTCAATATTTTACATTTATGTATATACTCTATAGTGGAAGTAGAAATTCTCTCTAAAAACATTGTCTCCTTAAAATCTTGAGGTGCATATTAAGAGCCACAGGCAATATCCAACATACAAAACTGCAGTACAGGCCTTTCAAATTTGGCATTTCACTGGTACAATACAATGACCGAAGTATATCATCACTGTACAGTGCCTAGACATTCCAGTAAGAACTATTAATTCTTTAATGTAGAATGATTAATACATATTCTACAAGGGGCAGTGAGGTTAGTTAATTCTATAGGATATATCCTGACATAATTTTCAAATTGTACAACAACACAAAAAACTTTGTTAAGGCCATGTTTTATTTGCTGATTAATGGACAAAAGGCAATGTAATTTATTTTTCAAGTATTTTCTTGAAATTCTGTGCTCATAAAAATCATGAAAAGTTGGAAAGACCGTTAGTTAAATCACTGAAACTTTAAATATATCTTACACAATCTTGTTTGTACAAAAATACAAGTTAAATATAAACATAAAGCAATCATGATAATTTTATGCAAATCTGTGTTATGTGATCTTCAGTAATATATAAAAGTTTAGTTCTGTTATTTGCGAAAAGATCAATACCATATTGAATTACTATCTATTGGCAAAGGGCCCTAAAAAGCTTACTTCAGCATTAATCTTTTACATAGTTAAGTGTATTTCCTAATTTGAAATCACCTAAACACAGGGAAAAAATGCAAGGGCAGTATGTCCATAAACCAACAAATAATTTGGCTGTAATGTATCCATAACACAAAGAAACCCCACACATCTTTACAATTAACATTATGTATTACATACACACAGGTATACGTGCATGCATGCACGTAAACACATACATACGCACGCACACATACCCAGTCATAAAAAACAAAATCTAATGAGGTGCTGCTTCCAGTTCAATATTCAGCCTTGCATTTGTTCTTACTTCATCAAATGAATAGCTTTTTGTCACTTTCCCATTCTTGAAGACAGTATGGAGAAGATCCTGAATGGATACAGACAGCAACAGTAAAATTTAATAATCAGATTATTCAGTAAGTATGTAAATAATTTTTACCTTTGATGAATGCAGACTAATTGGATACACAGAGATGTTAGTGGTCAAAGTGTGAAATAACTTCATTCAAATAAGTCTGGTGAGGGGCTGGAGCAGTAGTACAGCACGTAGGATTCTGGCCTTGCATGAGGCCAACCTGCCTGGATTCAAACACCGGAATCCCATATGGTCCCCTGAGAGCCAGGAATAAGCCCTGAGCAAGTGTGGCACCCAAACAAACAAACAAAAAAACCCAGAAGGCTAGTGCAAAAGGCAGAGAAAAATTCTGTTTAAAATGGCTATGTTAAAAAAAAAAAGGCTATGTATGTACTAATTAAACATTCCATTTTCATAAAAAGGAACGATCAAAATAGCAAGTTCTTAAAAGTTTACCTTAAAGGAAAACAAAAAGAAACTTAGTCCATTTATTTGCCTTTAATTTTTCAAGCTGGAATACGTTTACTATTTGACTTCTCAGGAAAACTATGGCTGTCACTGATAATTGTGATTGACTGTGCAGTAAGATACACCTTCCAGAGATCTCTCCTAGACAATAGACTCATCAGAAATCAAACTTTACCCATCTGAAATTACACCAATTTACTATGTCACTGAATTCTAGCTATAAACAAAAATTTTCAAAACAGAAATAAAGTACTAGTGTGTTAACTTGTGATGGAGTTAAAAACTTGATTTATAATGGTGACTTCTGAAATATAAACACTCTGATCCATGAAGGGGTAGTAGCAAAGGTAAAGAATGAGAATTAGCACTAAATTCCATTTTGGGTCTGGTAATGCACTCTATCTTACTGAAGAATTACTGGCCTCTAATTTCTTTTTGTTTGTTTGCACTCAGGGGACCTTATGGAGTGCTGGGAATAAAACCCAGGTCAGTTGCATGCAAAGCAAGCACCCAACTGGTTGTACTAGGCACTCCAGCCTCTAGTTTCCTTCTTGAAAATATCTACAAAAATATTGTGCCCAAGTTTTCTATACAGTTTGAACACTGAGGCGTATGTAACATTTTCTAAAACTTTGTTGTCACTATGTTTCAAATTACACTGCCATAGTTTTAGCATTTTCTTTCAAAAAGTTAAATATAAATACAAACCAACTATTCCTCAAATGTTCTAAAGGAACCAGGCATATACTCTTAAAAGTCGTTGCCCTTTTTAAAGTTTTTTAACTGTAGTTTATCCTGGATGAACTAAAGACATTTTAAAGGAGTTCAGCAAAGTCTTGGTAAGTAAGAGAGTTAAGTGAAGAATATCTAAAGAACTATATGCTAGCTGTGTAAAGGGATCTAAAAGTTGAAGAATTTATGTAATTTTGACTAACAATACCATTAAGAAGTTTTTTTATTGGGGGCTGGAGAGATAGCACAGCGGGTAGGGCGTTTGCCTTGCACGCGGCCGACCCGGGTTCAAATCCCAGCATCCCATATGGTCCCCTGAGCACGGCCAGGGGTGATTCCTGAGTGCATAGCCAGGAGTAACCCCTGTGCATCGCCAGGTGTGACCCAAAAAGCAAAAAAAAAAAAAAAAAAAAAAAAGAAGTTTTTTTTATTAATTCTGGTTTAATTAAAAGAATATAACAAAGGTACATTATAAGCAGTAAATACGGTAGTATCAAACTTAGTTTTAGCTTTTCTCTCTAAAAATGAGAGGTATTTTCAGTCTAGGGGGCTTACAACCCAGAAATTCTATGACTTTCAGTTCACAAATACAAGTACACTTTTGTGCTATAAAAGATAGTGAGTTCATATAGGCTAGTATACTATATATTTTCTGTTTGAATTAGATTTGGTTAAGTCTACGTTTCACTATTACTTATGTCGTCTAAATCAAGTTACATCATTTTCACCACATACACAACTAAAATACCATACTTTGCTTTCCTTAGCCCATAGAATTTTTGAGAATCAAATAAGATTATAGGAAACAATCTGAACTGGATTCTATTATATTTTAAAAAAGATAATTACCTTTAATAATATTTAACAATCTGAATAACCCTTTTAAGTCACTAAAACTGTATTAATGGTATCCTTTAAGTATTCTTACTACGCCTCTTCAGAAATGATTCATTGCTAACTGGTTAAGAATGTGATCTAACATATACCTGTTGAACTTCAATTATTGCCCATTAAGTCGTTAGTGTCAAAAAATTTTGTATTTCTTTTCAAATGTTATGAAATATTCTACCTACTGCATTTTTACTATTCTGTTACAACTGAAAATTACCTGAATTCAAGTTGGTAGGACAATAATTAATAAATTTACTTAAAAAAATTATGAAAATAACAATACGTACATGACCATATTCTTCAAAGTCTCCTTTTCCTTCCTCAAGTGTAACAAAATTTCCTGCTGGTGTCCTATGCAAAGATAACCGCCCCTTTTTTGATCTTTTGTTGGGATCAGCAACTGGGTCCTTGAAGACATTAATCTGGAATCCAAATGAAGAAAGAGAAACACAAGATTAATCATCAGAAATATTCAGTCACTCCAGTTAAAAAAGAAAGCTATAAATTAAATTTAAGTTTAAATTTTAAGGCTATTTGTAGGTATAACTAACCCAATTGTTATCTGGCCTTTTGAAACCTAACTCTAGTTTGTTACAGAGCACTTATAAAAAATTAAAACATTGAACAGCTTTATAATGACAGAATGCATAAAACTACATTGTAAGGTTTGAGTCTAACAGGTGTAAGCCTAGTGTTTATCTCCTTTTACATTACAAATTGCCTTTAAAATGATGTTAAATATGGAATATATATGATATAATTAAAGAACCCTTGACATGGAGATAGTACAGAGGGTTTGAAGGCTCATGCCTTGCATGTGGCCAAACCTCAGTTTAATCCCAGGCAACACATGGTCCCTTGAATATCACTGGGTACAGCTTTGGAGGCCCCCAGCACCAAAGAGCCTGAATAAAGAAGCACAGCATTGGCCTACACACTGAATACCTGCCCTGTTGGCCAAGGCTTGCTGAAGGTGCCAAACCCACTGCAAAAAAAAAAAAAAAAAAGAAAGAAAAGAAAAGAAAAGAAAAAAAGAACCCAGCAAGAATCCCTTAGTTAATACCTTAACTACTATATAACCCTTGACAAGGAAACTGGTTATTATTAAGGTAAAGGCTATCCTTACAAATCCTTCTCTACAACACGCCACCTGCCAGTTCAAAACAAAGCAAAACAAAACCAACCTCATGACCCTTGCAAGAAGGAAGACGGAAGCAAACCAACTCAGGTGATTTTAGTTCTAGTATTCTCCCCACCCTCCAGCAGAATCCCAAGGCCTATGAAGTGTGTGTGTGTGTGGGGGGGGGGGGGGGCGCATGAGGGTGGGGTGGGGGGTGGGGTGGTGGTGGGGGTAGGGTGGTGTCCCTTCTGTTTGGGTTTTGGGACCACATCCAGCAGTGTCCAGGACTTATTCCTGGCTTTGTACTCAGGGATCAAACTTGGCAGTGCTAGGGGGCTCTATGGGGTGTCAGGGATTAATGCAGCAGTGTGCAAGGCAAGCACCTTACTCATGGTACTATCTCTTCAGTCTCCCTCGAACATGATTCTGATAAAACTCCAAACTCATTCCACATTCTTAAAACACTTCTGACAGTGTTTCCCTCTTGTGCATGATAAAATTTCCCTCCTTCCTCCAAGTCTTCTTATCCTCAAAGTGGAGCCTGACAACATAGTGCAAGTTCAGTAACACATGATCCTTTGATTACTGCATTAAATAACTGCATTCTACTTAGATACAGAGAAGGTACTAACAAAGGAGTAAAGATTGAAAGACATACCCCAAGGCCATTAGTTACAACATAACTACACTTGAAGGAACAATTCAAGAGATCTCTTGTTAGCTTCTGTAGCAAAGCTCCACCAGAACCGAAGGAAACATTTTCAATACTCCATTTTTTTTGCTTCATGCCTTCTACAATCTAGAAGATTAAAAATAACAACAACAAAAAGCACTCAGTAATTTGAAAGAGGAAGGCAGTTAATCTTCCATGGGCAATACTGATGAATAAATTATACTAGAACTGTAAATATTGAGGTAAGAATAAGGCCTAGATTTTTGTATTTCACATTAAAAAAACCCATCTACCAAGCATAAACAAAAGGCAGCCTGAGGAATAAATGTCAAAAGAGGATTTCATGCAGAGGATTTTTGGCAGTGGGAATTGTTTTGGTTAGGGTTAGGAGAAAGTGAGAGGGAGTTAAAAAAACTGCAGGTTATTTGAATAGACTTATTTCACCTATGATTGCTCAGATGCCAAAAGCACTAGCTATGAGGCCTAGACATTTGCCCCCAAATCATTAGGCTCTACAGATGACTAACAATTATGAATATATCTCAAAACATGTTATTATATGTTGTAGTAAAGTACATATGTGACAGTATGTAAAAATGATAATAAACATGAAATACACATTCCCAACCTGAAAAATGCACATAATATTCTTAAAGTTTATCTAGAAAAACAAAGCCTTGGTTTGAAAAGAAAAGTTTAAATACCTAATTGAACAACTCAACTCATACTGAGTTTTTTGAAATTGGTACAAGTAACCTGCCCATGTTTTCTCATTCAAGAGAGAGGAAGAGTGTTTGTGCACCTGCTAAATTGCATAACATTTAGGTATAGGTAAGTAACAGATGAATGGATAAAGAATCTGGCATTTAGAACAGACACACAATGGAATGTTAAACAGTTACAAGATAAACACTAATTTGCTGCAACTTGGATGGACTTGAAGGGCACCTTATTAAGCAAAATATGTCAGAGGGAGAATACCAGAAAAATAGTATAAGGGATAAGACAGTATCAAATAATGACAAGCCCTTGGTCTCTGATAATAAAAGATTCCAGAGCAGTCAGGGGAGGAGGAGTGTGAGTAGAAGAGGAGAACTAGAAGTGACCAAAGGGCAGCAGTACAGGGTTTTTGGTGGGGATGAAGGGTCAACAATTTGGTGCCTTCTATCACAACCATCAACATGAACACCAGGGAATCTAACACCACATTAACCATGTTACTCAAACTATAATAAATTATAAAAATAAAAAAGAAATGTAGGTATGAGCAGTAGTTCTAAATGGGTAACTTTTAATTTAGCTGAGATAAGGAGACAGACAATAAACATGCCAGCTGGGCTTTCTTTATTCAAGGCCCTTCCCTGTCTTAGTTGTTTTTGTTAATAATCAAAAACAAACAAAAAGACCTGGGCATACGAAGTATGGCTAGGTTGGCTTTAAGTTATGGTCACTTAGACATATTAGGCAAAAGAAAAAGACATAAACCATCATAAATACATATAAAAAGTGCATGCCAAAATAATAGAAATGACAGTGTGCCCTATTTGTGTGCCTTTTGTTTTTTATTGTGGTGTCCAAAGATGGAACCCAGGCATGCATGTATGCAAGGAGTGAACTGTACCAATGAACCACATCCCAGGCCAAGGACTGTTTTATTGGAATTTTTAGTATCAAACACATACCTCTTGTAAAGTATTAATGTCTACTCCATCCCCTTGAATAACTCTAAGATAAGGTGGCAGCAACTTGTAGCCCTTTGAATTCTCAGTAACAGGGAACTTCTTGCCTAAAATGTCCAAAACCTATATAGAAAAATACAGCCAACACAAAATAACAGAAACTGTAAAAGATTTCCAAAGTTAAAAAAATTAAGCACTCTCAAGAACATAAAATTTAATCAAGTCATCTGAATTTTATAACACTATTTATGAGATTTCGAAAGCTTAAAAAAAAAGCTTACTCCAAGATTTTTGACTAAGAAACAGGCATACAATTTCCTATTAAGCCAATTTATACTATAAAATGGCTCGAGATAAAAACTTTTCCCCTCAGTTCTTTCAGATTAAAGAGAAACTTTAATACTAAGAGATTAAAATGAGTCTATATGTTTACGCAGAGCTGGAGCGGTAGCACAGTGGGTAGGGTGTTTGCCTTGCACAAGGCTAACCTGGATTCGATTCCTCTGCCCCTCTCAGAGAGCCCGGCATGCTACTGAGAGTACCTCGCCCGCATGGCAGAGCCTGGCAAGCTACCTGTGGCATATTCGATATGTTAAAAACAGTAACAAGGGGCCGGAGCGATAGCACAGCGGGTAGGGCGTTTGCCTTGCACGCGGCCGACCCGGGTTCGATCCCCGGCATCCCATATGGTCCCCCAAGCACCGCCAGGAGTAATTCCTGAGTGCAAAGCCAGGAGTAACCCCTGAGCATCGCTGGGTGTGACCCGAAAAGCAAAAAAATATATATATATACTTGGCAAAATATTAAAAATGAATATTAAAAAAAAAACAGTAACAAGTGTCATAACAGAAACATTACTGGTGCCCGCTCGAGCAAACTGATGAGCAACGGGATGACAATGATACAGTGATGCATGTTTAAGTATGTAAGGTACCATTTAACAAACTCATGATTATACTTCTTATTTGATTAATTCTACTTGTGTTTTCACAGTTTGGTTTGGTGAATGTGTCTGATATAACTCAGATATAAATTCAGAAAAATTAAGATATGTAGAGGAAAGATATGAAACATACATGACTTAAAGTTTCTCTTAGGTTCACCTACTTACCTTAAAGATGATACCCATTTTTCAAAAATTAAATCACTAACTATATATACCACTAATTTATTAACTATTAAAAAAATTTACCAGGGCTGGAGTGATAGCACAACGGGTAGGGGGTTTGCCTTGTATGCGGCCGACCCGAGTTCAATCCCCAGCATCACATATGGTCCCCGAGCACTGCCAGGAGTAATTCCTGAGTCCTGAGTGCATGAACCAGGAGTAACCCCCGTGCATCGCTGGGTGTAACCCAAAAAGAAAAAGAAATTTTATCACTCTCATCCTGTTGCTCATGGATTTGCTGGAGCAGGCACCAGTAACGTCTCCATTGTGAGACTTGTTACTGTTTTTGGCATATCAAATATGCCATGGGTAGCTTGCAGGCTCTGCCGTGCAGGCGAGATACTCTCGGTAGCTTGCCAGGCTCTCTGAGAGAAGCGAAGGAATCAAACCCAGGCCGGCCGCATGCAAGGCAAACGCCCTACCCAACTGCACTATCACTCCAGCTCCTCACTCATTCAATAAACAAAAATGCAAAAAATATTTTGTAGGTACAGCAACATTATAGGCTGTGTAGCCAGGCTGGTAAAGCACAGATGAGGGGGTGGGGGGGTCACAGTGCTCTCACCAATGGCCTGCAGGTGCTGGTAGGTCTCCAGCATTATGACCCGGTAGAGCTTCCTCTTAGAGGTGTCCGGTCACTTCCACTCCTCTAGGGTGAAACTATAGTCCACGCTGTGGAAGGTCACTGCATTCTGAGCCGGCACACGCAGGGTGCACGGAGTCAGGGTCTGTCCCCACCCTGTTCCCTGGGCTGTGAGGACAAGACCCAGAGGGGCCCAGGCTCTGTACTCTCAGGAGAAAATACTTTAAGCCCCATATTTTACTTGGTCAGAGCTATAAAAAACTTCCAAAATGGGGCTGGAGCACTAGCACAGTGGGTAGGGTATTTGCCTTGCACGTGGCCGACCAGGGTTTGATTCCCAGTTTCCCATATTGTCCCCCGAGCATTACTGGGAGTGATTCCTGAGTGCTGAGCCAGGAGTAACCCGAGTATCGCTGGGTGTGACCCAAAAAGAAAAAAAAAATCACAAACTTCCAAGACATATTTTCTCACAAAATTACTCTTTTTTCCCTAAGTAAACTGATGAAAGATTCTGACAGTGAGAAAATTTCAGATTCAAGACTTTGTTTATTCTTATAACTAAACCTGTACCTTTTTATTAGATAGTAAGGACACAACAAAAACCTATTAGCTTTGCTAAAAATGAAGCCTGTTACTATTCCAGGTTAAGACAAGGCATTCTTATTAGTCTATTAACAGTATAACAAAATCTTGATTCTTTATCTCCTTTTACTAAGGACTATGTAATTAATCATCAAACCATTACTTGGTAAAATATGGAAATAAAATGATCTACAGTGAACAAAGTACTTAGTTAATATATATTGTGTACCCCTGAGTAAGTTATGAGTAAGTATTGTTATGAAAAAGAGTAATCACAGGGTTTTTGCAGAGATTAGATGAAATAGCTTAAGACGAATAAAATATTTTTCTTTTTTTTTTAAAGTAAAATATTTTCTACAGAGCTTTAAAACCAAAACCAAGTCTTAAACACTAAAATAATGCAGCCTTACTGTATGCATGGGGGGAGGGGGAAGGAAATCAATGCGTTCTCTAATAATTAGTACTTGGAAAGTCTTTTCTAAATTATTTATCTTTCACATTACCACTTGCATATATTTTTGTGCCTTAAAAACTTCATAGGCACAGTGCTAACTTGCAATGAAGGAAAACCAAATCTGGTAACCAATTCATAGGATTCTGAGACAAAGCCATTACTAGAAAAGAGAGTATCTGTCCAATAGTACACTTAACTGTATGTGGTAACATATTAATAACTCATAACTCTGAGCATCCTCTTTCTTATTAATGTGTGACCTTGAAAAAAATCTCTCATGACTACCAACTCTGAACAAAGGGGACACGCTGGACTAGGCATCTTTGAATAGTATGTGGTTAAAAGCAATGCTGACATAGCTTAGGCATTTTAATAATCAAATTATATACTAAAATTTTTACCTTTAACACAGTGTCAAGAGGATTTCCAGAATCAGGTCTGATTATAAGTGGTGCCTCTGTACTTCTTGAAACTATTAAATGTCTTAGATCTTCACCCCATATTTTCTCACACGCATTATAAATGTCATAGCTATCACTGACCACAGATACAGGCACTGATGAAAACTGTGTTACTATATGTTCAAAAGCATCTTTTTCGTGATCTTTCCCCCAAGCTGTTATGGTACTAGAAAACAAAAATGAAAATACCAATTTAGGCATGCACTATCTCTTCTTGAATCACCTATTATTTGCATTTCATGATTATTACTAACCACACCATCAAAACTGCAGAGAAGGCAAACGATTTGATGAATGAATATAGCATAGTTAGTTGTTTGAGCCAAGCCATTCCTTAGTCAAATCTTTTAAAACTGTAAGATTTATACCTTTTTCAATAGCTATTTTAGCTTTTAACTGATATTCAAGCAATTATAAACTAGGCTTTACTTTTCTATTTTCTACTCCTGAATCTTCTCAGCTAAAAAGCACCTTCTGTATGTTATGCCAAGATGTCAAAAAGGAACATATTATTCCCATTATTTTGACAAATAATACATTCACTAGACTCCATTCTGTGAACTTTCAAAACCACATACCAATAAATAGCAGGAACATACACCTGATCTTTTTACCTCTCAAAATCTTACACTTAGAGCAATTACTTAGGTAATTATTTATACTGTATCTTACTAAATCAACTACTTATTTTCAAGTAGCTGGTGACAGGTAGTCATTATTTCATTTACAGATTATCTGCTATTAATATGCCCAGGAAATAAGAATTTTAATATTTTGTTTGAGCAAAACATAAAATGGGAAATTGTGAAAGTTTCTTTTAGTAAGAATGATTATAGTGATTTTTTTACAGTGCCCTGAATAATGGCTCTTTTTACTGAATAGATTAACACTTAATATGTACCTTAAGTACTTGGTGGCTAATTAACATGGCATATAAATAATTTTTCAAATGATTAAGTGGGATTTAATAATGAATTGAAACCTGTGGTGATTTTCTTAAGCTAAGCCATTTTTACTTCTAATTTTCTAGCTTTGCCTCCACCCCATTTTCCTAAGTCAATTAAATGGAAAATAATGGAAACAACCCATTCTATTTTTCCTAAAAAACTGGTATAGGTAACTTTTCTCATGCTGCTAAGTGATATGCTTGAAAGAGCAGAGCATTTACAGTTTAGGGTTGTAAGCTCTAGCTAACCAGAGACTACTTTCATCTGAGACTGAGGTATTGCCTACTTGTAAAAGGTTTTTTTAAATAAATAGTCCTCCCATCAACAGGGACTCCTAGTAGCTAGGATACCCACCCTCTTACTTCATGAAAGAATCTATAGGTGAAGCGAAAATTCACACATGAAGAGAGGGTGGTTCAACTTTTATTAAGAATCAGAATTTGCTCTTTAGGGAGCAAATTTTGCTCAAAGACCATCAATACTATACTAGGAGGTTTGCAATACAAGAATATAGCCTACAGCTTGAGGCCTTATGCATGTTTTTTTTTTCTAGTGTTGTACGAATACAGTCATGTACACTAGCAAACTTAACTGTGCATTTTCAGTCTTTATCTTACTTGATTTCTCTATGGCATTTGAACTTCCCTGAAGTTTTCTTTCCAATGACTTCAATGACATCTCCCACATTTTCAATCTTTTCTATTTCCATGGTTCCTCTTCAGTCTTCCCCAGATGCTGTATTCTCCTTCAATCTAACCAAGGGCTCTGAACCTGGGCACTTGTCTCCCTCTATACACCTACCTGTGTGAAAAACACTCAAAACTTTTCAATAAAACCCTTGTGATCAAGATTTCAAAAATCAGTATCTTACCCAGGATTTTCTTCCATAAAGAGACAGCTTCACCTCATCTACCCCCAGAGACATTTTCGACTATATTATCTAAATAAACCCATCATAACACTTATTCTAGTTTTAGTTTTAAGATTGTGAAGATCATAAACATTCAATAAATTCTACTCATTCTCATTTATTCTGATGCTAGAAATTGAGAAATCTCAATTATGTACGTAGAAATCTGACTTCCTAGCATCAGATTAAATTTGATACCTTGCCATAATTTGTAGGAAAAGTTACCTAATATTTCTCATACCAAATTTATATATTCTTTAAAAAGGCATTTTAACAAATGGCAATACTCTAAAATATTTCAAGGCTATTTTTAGGTTGTGGTTCACTTATCCTCAATGACCTTGATATTGAAACTTTAATTTATTATTTTTGGTTTTGGGGCCATATGAGGTGGTGTTCAGGATTTACTCCTGGTTCTATGCTCAGAGATCACCCCTGGTGGGTTCAGGGGATCATGTGGGGTGCTGGGGATCAAACTTGGGTTGGCTGCGTGCAAGGCAAGTGCCCTGCCCACTGTATTATCGCTCCAGCCCTGACAGTGAAATTTAAATATTTTTGCTCTTCTTTTGTATGGTTGAATTAACTAACAGATAGATGACTTGCCCAAGACAAACCAGAATGTCAATTGTAAGGGCACTCAATTCCTCACATTTTAGTTCAAACATTTGAAATATTTTTATATGTTAGGAAATCAAGTATAGTATTATGAGATAATGAAAATAAAATAGATTTTCATTCTGTTTTACCTCAAAAGCCCTAAGATTTTACCTTTGTTCTCAGGTTTATAATGTCATACTGACATTATTACTTTGAAAAAGAAGCCACAACTGAAGATTTTAATTTTTAACAATAAGTTGTTTAAAAACTAATTTTAACATCCTAAGTTCAAAATATTGTCTAATCACAATGAAGCTATTGGGAATAGGCTGTTTTGCCAAATTCATTGATCTTGAAACTCATCTATGAAGCCACTGAACTACTGCACTAAGCCTACTGCAATGCTTATAACCTTAACTGAGCTCATTATTTAGCACTTTCACCCGTCAAGCCACTGATCATCCTTACTCACTTCTTCCCATTCATTTAGTCACTTGGCCTGCACCTGTCATAAAGCCTAATTTCTCAATTCTTTAAAAAAAATTTTAAGTTATCCTGTATCAAAATGGAGGACAGCAAAGTTTCATAGATTATTTATATAAAGATAATCTTCTTTAGAAACACTTCTCTGATACTGCTTCTTTGTTCAAACTTCAATGCTCACCTCCTATTCTATTTTCACATTCATTGAAAATAGAATGACAAAAAAACAGCATGTTCTATACCCGTAGTTAACAGTCAATGTTCAAACAAACCCGAGGGGCTTTACTAGTCTGCCTTCCCAGTTTACCCTATGTTCTTTACAAAATCTCTTTCAGCTCTTATTACCTAAAAACACATTCACAGTCTCCTCTTCTGGGTCTTTGAACATAATATGCTTGATATATAGTAGGCACTAAATAAATATTACCTACAGAACAAATGTTTCCAAAATATTACTAATAAATATTATAGTCCTCAAGATTCAAAATTTCACAAGCTATTCTCCAAATGTTTATTAATCCTACTAGAACATAATCCTTCCTGTCTTTCAATTATCCAATTATAACATTTTATTGTACAACATTCTTAACCATCAGAGCAGAGTACTGCTAGTGCTACTATTTAATCCTATACTTAATCCTGAAGACAGCGTCAGTTTTTTTTTTTTAAACTATCTTTACATTCCTTATATTACTTAGTAGATTAGTCTTACATAAAAAGCTCAGTTTTATTTTAACCTCGCATCTGGCTTTAGAATGTCACAATATTCAGACTATATTTTAATAAATATCCCCGAACTGATAATGGGAAAAACCTTTAACAAGAACCAGAAAAGGGTCGGTATGATTTTAAAAACTTTACCATCTTTCAATATAGTTAACTCTAGGACCAGTGAAGCTGGTTATATTAGATTACAATTTCCTTGTAGTTTTAATTTTAGATGGTTTAGTAAGATCATAAGGAAGCATAAAAATGTGAACATTACTCCTTCATATAAAGGGTTTACTTATTATTTATCATTGAGGTTCTGGATCCAGATGACAACTCCTGGGCAAAGATATGAGGTGATACAGAAGTACAGGGGAAAGGTACATATGATCAGGTTTTATATACTTCTAGGTTTAATGGCTAAAAAACTACTCTGCATATGTAAATATAATGGCTGACAAATAGTAAAATAATACCTTTATGTCAATGAGTTGGAAAAGTGTTCTCAAATTGATTTTTAGAATGGTTAAGAGTTTTCTACCTTCCCTAATTAAAATATTAAGACAAAATATAAATTCTGAATTTATACTATTTAAATTTATTTTGGTACCTAGCTCGTTATGTAAGCAAAACACCTCTGAATTATGAGAAAGAAAAAATACAGTTTTAGAGAATAAGATGCTTAGATAATTGGAGGATTAAAACAGAATTTTACCTGTGTTCTGCCGCTGGTACAGAATAACCTGGAACAGGATCTTTTGTTCCATAGTATTTTTTAATTAAAGCAATTCCAGCTACTGTATCTGTTCCTTTGAAGTTAACCAAATGAGCAGATGCTCCTATACCAGCAGTCTGGAAAATAAACCACAAACTAAAATCCAAAAAAAAAAAAAGAGAAAAAGACTCATACTTGAGATGTAAGCATAGCTCCCAAAACACCTACTGGTCTTTATCCTTAATGATAACACTGAACTATTGTTAAAAGTGGCAGTTTCTTATGACAAAAATCCAGTATTTTCTAACTAGTCAAACTTCAACTATATGATTCTCAAAGAGAATCTAATAGTGACCCACCCCTATTCTAGCATCGCCATCCTCCAACTCTTACTTTTAACCTGTGCTTCTCTGTTTCATTCATTATCTGAGATCTGTTAGATTTATTGTGTCTATCTGTCCACCCACACCCATCACCCATTCAGACAGCTAATATGTAAAGAACAAGGATATTTGTTAAAGCCAATATTATGTATACTTTGAACCAAGATCCACATATTGTAGGTACTTAATACACATCTGCTGATTGAATTTCAGGAATTAAACAATATGGCCTTCTTAAATCATTATCAATTCTATTAATGTATCAAAAATCTAACCAACAATTACATTTCATACAATGATTCACTTCAGTTTCTTACCTCCTGGGAAGAGACTCCTCTATAGCCAAAATCATGTAACTTGTATTCCAGGCCATCTAAGTTACCAGATGTCTCTAACAAGTATTTGGCCAATATTTTCTTCTGCTCTCTAGAATTTGTGGCCACTGTGATTGGGTACCAGGATTGAACAAGAATAGTCTGTAGTAACAAAGTTAGTAACAAAATTGTTATATAAAATATTGAATTCTAAGAAAAACCCTAGCTTTATCTGACATGTGCTGGACTTTCCTCCCATACTATCAGAAATATCAATCAGACATTTCAACTGTAATGCAGGATATCAAACATGTGTTTCAAAGATACAGCACATAGCTCAGTCTGCAAACGAACACCACAAAGGATAAATATACCAGGTCCTTAATAATAGAGAAAGAAATAATAGTAGTCTCTATCTAAAATTCCAAAGAAGCAGTAATATTTTAAAAGACTAGTTGTGATGAAGAATTGTAAAAAACGTTTTTAATATATCATGGACTTAAAGTTTTAAAAAACAACATGACTAATAATTCTTACATGTTTAAAATTGCTATAAAAGTTGCTGAAGAGATTTCTATTAAAGTTTATAAATGTCTATCCTTAGTTTCATATGGAATGTGGACTTGTATCAAACAGTTCATAAACTAATAGTAGGTTTAAAGACTACAACTTAAAAAAAGGCACAGTTTTTTAAAAAGCTATACACTTATTCTTTTATGACATCTTGGCCCCAATTTTTCCCTGGATCTAATATGACTTAGGTTATATACTTGGGACAATTTTGCTAAATAGTGGAGATAGTATTCTATTCACTAGTTATGCTTTATGACCTTGGCTGTTGTCAAGCATTACTAAAAGCAATTCACAAAGAACATTTCTAAATATAAAACTTGTCAGGTTGGCACCAAAGACTTATTTATGAGGCTTTTTCCTCGTATGCGCCACTTTTAAATTTGTGAGGGGTCACTGTTTATGTTTACAATTCACTACTTATTATATATACATTCTTGAATGAAGAAATAAGAGAATTGCTAGGTATGTTTCTTAGTTCTGAAAAGAACTGGCCCTTGGTTTCCCCTTTTTCCTTTTGGCTGTCAGGAAAAGTTCAAAAGACACAGCCTTAATCACAGTCTGGCAAACATTTCTTACAATTTTATAAATCAAATTGATGTTTATTAGAGGAAGCTTAAAATTTGTTTTAGAAGTAACTAAGATGGTGACAATATCTGAGCTCTTCAAAAGTTATTTAGTTTTCTAATAAAAATGTACAAAAATAAGCTTCTATTGAACACTAGCTTAGCAATCAATAAGGTAACTAAAAACTGTTATGGGAATTCTACTCCCTTTTTTGGAGAAATCTCTATATTGCTTTTCACAGAGGTTAACTAGACAACATTTCTCCCAACAGTGGATGAGAATTCCTTTCGCACCACAATCCTGTAAACATGGGCTATTTCCAGATTTTTTGATGTGTCATTCTCACAGGGGTGAGATGAAATCTCATTATTGTTTTGATTTGTATTTCTCTAATTATGAATGGCAATAACTACTTTTCTCTATTCCCATCGGCCATCTGTATGTCTTCTTTGGGGAAGTGTCTGTTCATCTCCTCACTACATTTATGGAAGGGGTCTTTGGATTTTTTGTTGGTAAGTTTAGTGAGTGCCTTGAGTGGTCAGAATGAAAGAGACAGACAGAAAATGATCCAGCTCATATGTGGTACTTAAGACATACAGCAAGGTAGCAACAAAAGATCCAAAGGCAACATAATTGGGGAAATGATGCACATCATTTGGAGGTGGGGCATAAAGAAGGGCCTGGGGCTCTTTGGGGAGGGAGATGGGTACAGTGGTGATGGGTTTGGTGTTGGAATTATGTCCATGAGAAATGAGAAACCATTATTAATAATATTGAAAACCAAAAAAACTCCAAAAAGTTAAGAACCCAAATGTTATTATTTAACCTTAGATTTTCCAACTACATTATTTAAAGAAGAAGGAAAAAAAAACTATAGTGTGAAACTTCTACTGATTATAACTATAGAGTAAATCATTAAGATTCTCTCAAGAAATGGAACTCTCTAAGTTATGGAGGCCCTGTAGTTCCACTAACTGGAATGTGGTCATTTTTGACTGTCCTGTCCTAACAGACCCTCTGAGATGAATCTGGAAATGTTAAGTCCAAGTAAACAATCTAATAATCATGAGAAGTAATAGTTATTTAAGGGTAATTTGTTATAAAATCATAGAAAATTTTGCAAACTCCTGTATTACATAACCAAACACCTCTATTCTACTTCTGAAACTGATTTACAAAGTTACTGGTAGTTGAGTTTTAAACATATAATATTTCAACACCAATCCCACCGCTAGCGTCCACTTCTTTGAAACTACTCTTTTGATTCCATTGTCAATGTTATGCTACCTCTACATTCTTGGCCTCTCTGAGTTCTCAGTTTTGCCACCAGTTATTCAAATACAAGAATTTAATTTAGAATGAACTGTTCTTAAAAACCATATAGGGGGTTGGGGATGTAGCTCAGTGGTAAAGCACATAACTCTGCATGTGTCAGGTTAGGCTTGGGTATGATACCCAACACTTCACTGTATCACCGTCATCCCATTGTTTGGCGATTTACTTGAGCGGGCACCAGTAACGTCTCTATTATACTCAGCCCTGAGATTTTAGCAGCCTCTCCTGACTCGTCTTTCCCAACGACTGGAGGCTCTTTCAGGGTCAGGGAAATGAGACCTATCGTTACTGTTTTTGGCATGTCAAATACACTACGGTAGCTTGCCAGATTCTGCTGTGCAGGTGGGATACTCTCACTAGCTTGCCAGGCTCTCCGAGAAGTATGTATATATCTTTTACTGTATTTGGGATATGAATACGCCATGGGGAGCTTGCCAGGCTCTCCCGTGCAGGTAATAGACTCTGTGTAGCTTATCAGGTTCTCCAAGAGGGAGAACAAGGCTACTAGATGTCAAGGCTACTCTCCACACGTTTGGACGAGTCTCACGCATGAAGGAACCGGCAAAGGAACCCAGGTGTGCAGGACCTGGGGCCCAGATCTCCAAGGCTGCTCGGATCGGGACTGGGCTTCTTCCACCCAGATTGCCCATTTTCTAATACCTAGGTAGTCACACCCAGAAACAGCCCCCGGTGCCGTGTAATCCATCAATGGCCAACATCCAGAAACTCTAAAACCAAGCTCCCAGAAGTGAGCGATGTAGAGTCTCTTGCCCCTCCACCCCCCACACACACCCGGGTCTGGCTGCCTTCACTGGGGCCCCGTGGAAGGGATTGATAAAGGAAAAAAATTCATAAACATAGCAGCCCACAAAAATATACATACAAATAAAGCAAGTCTCATGTGGTTGGAATGTGTACATGAAAGAAATGCTGCTGGAGCCGGAGCCAACATTCCTCCAGACGGATAGGGAATTCCTGAAAATTCCCCATCCATCCTGCCAAGTCTGTGTGGGTCATACAAGGACTATGCACCTCAGAACTTTGCAATTCAAACTGGAGTGATCTGGGGCTACAGGGATAGTACAGTGGGTACGGTATCTGCCCTGCACATGGCCAACTGGGATTGATCCCTGGCATTCCATATGTCACCCAAGGTTGCCAAGAATGACTCAAGCACATAGCCAGAAGAAAGCCCTAAGCACTGATAGGTGTGACCCAAAAGCCACTCCACCATCCCCCAACCAAAAAAAAAAAACAAACCTAAAATCTTGAAATAAAGATATTAGGATCCTTTTGCTAGACCTAACTAAGGCAGGCAAAGACCAAATAATCTGGAGTCAAATATCTGGGAATTGCTTCCCACAAAGAAACCATAACTCTAAAGAGATAAATCTATAAATCAGTTCGAGAAGAGGTGTTCTTTTAAATTTTTTTTAATTTGGGAGGTTTTTTCCTTTCCTTCCTTCTTTTTTTTTCTTTTTTAAAATCTTTGGGATATTCCCAGCTCTTCTCAGGACTTATTCTGGCTCTGTGCTCAGGCGTCACTCCTGGTGGAGTTTGAGGGACTGAAGTCAACAAACATGCAAGGCAAGAACCTTATCTGCTATACCATCTCTCAGCCCAAGAAACAAGAGCCTTTGAGAAGTAGAATCCAGGGGCAATAGAGATAGTACAGTGGATAAGGTAGTTTGCCCTGCATGCAGCCAACCTAGGTTTAATCCCCTACCCAACATTTGCAAAAAAAAAAAAAAAAAAAAAAACCCACAAAACCCCAAATAAACCTTTAATGAGCCCTACATTCAGGGTGTGCATGTGTGTGTGTGGGAGAGCATGCAGTAAATTCCATACTTGTGTTCCAATAGGGCAATTTGTCACTGTAGAAACAGCTAGATAGAACTTCTATCTAGTTTACAACCTTATTTTCTATTTAATGATTCCTTATAATTGTTTTTCTGCTACCAATTCAGCATTCTTACTAATTATTATTATTTGTTTGTTTGTTTTTGGGTCACACCTCGCAGTGCTCAGGGGACCACATGGAGTGCTAGGGATTGTTTGGACTGTTTCTGTATTCTGGCTATTGCACTTAAGGACTGCAATGAACACTTTTATGGACATACTTTTCAAATTAACGTTTGTTATGTCTTGGGGGTAAGTGCCAAGAAATGAAATTGTTGGGTCATGTGGAAATTTGAAAATTCTAAATTTTTTGAGAAGACTCTATACCGTTTCCCATAGAAGATAAGGCAGATCAGTGTCCTTCAACCACTGGTCTGCTGGTATAAAAAGGTTGAAAACCACTAAACTGCCTTGCTTATAACTGCTGGGCCATGAATTGGTATGCCAGATCTCTCTCAAGTGTAAACAGACTAAAGTACACTATGCTAGAAGACATTCCCACAAACTGTGAATGATGCCTTTTTTTCTATTGTATGCCCTCCAACATTGGTGGTTTCCAGTTTTTTTGATATACTCCACCCTCAGAGGTGCTATTTCTATTGTTCTGATTTTTATTTCCCTGATGGTAAGTGACCATGAACACTTTTTCACAAGCCTACTCTCTGTCCTTCGATCTTCTTTGAGGAAGCATCTATTCACCTTCTTTCCCCATTCTTTGCTGGGGTTATTGGTTTTTGTGCTATTAGACTTTGTGAATGTTTTATACATCCTGGTTATTAGCCCTTTACTTGATGAATGGTGGGTAAATATTTTTGCCTGTTCAGTATGGTGTCTTTTAAATTTCAGCCTGAGTGTTCTTTGCCATACACAATTTTTTAGTTTGATATATACCAATGTATTTCTACTTTTCTTTGACAATGGAATCAAGTCACTGGAGGTTCATATCCTGGAGAGTTCTGCTATAATTCCTATTATTTTATCAATTTTAGCCTAATCTATTTTGAATTAACTATTACGTATGGTGTGACAAAGATCATTTCATTTTTTGCATGTGGCTATCCAGTTTCCCCAAATCATCTGTTGATGAGGCTTTCCTTGCTCTACACTTCATGCTCCCAGTTCCTCTGTCACAAATTAACTGTTCATTTACCTGAGGATTTCTCTCTGAACTCCTAATTCTATTTGATTGATCTGAGAGTCTGCCTTTATTTCAGTACCACACAATTTTGATTGCTGAAGATTCTAGGAAATGTGGTATTTTCCATCCTTTGTCACCCCAACTGCAGGATAGTGTTAGCTATTTAGGGAGGTTTATGATTGTATAAAAAAATTCAGTGAATCTTGACTGTACAGAGATAAGAAATATATGGTAATAAGGTCTAGGCTCTAAACTGGTAAGATTATGAAGAAAGTAATTACTGAAATTAAAAAATTCCTTTAGTCTCACTAGAACAGACTATCCATAAAATGTCTGTTGTTACGGAAAATGTACCTGTGCTGTTTACTCTAATTTTTTCCCTAAAGTTATATACATATAGGAAGAGGAAAGACAACCAAACTTCAGCAATAATTATTAATAATTTTATTTGGCTAACATCTAGCATATTAACTTTACTAGAAGGAAACATATTTAGTCTTTTATTTTGTAGATGCGGAAACTGAGGCCTTACAAAATTAAGTAAGTTAGAGAGATCACTTAGCTTAATCAATAGTAACTTTTTTTCCTTGTCATGTTGGGGGATCAAACCCAGGCTTCACACCATAGTAATCCACACACTAAAATCCCAGTTGAATAGTTTTTACATCTTCAACTTATATGTAAGAATTACAAAAACAAAAATAAAAAGAAAAAACAACCCAAGTCACCTCAATCCAGTTTGTAAGCCAGTAACACTCTGGATCTGTGTTTTCCACTGTGAAGAGAACATTTCCTCTGGGAATGACAGAACCCTCAGGAACAGCTTTTACTTCTATTGGAAGATGTCCATCATATTTCTGGTAAGAGACAATAATAAATGTATCATTCAACCAACTTTCTATTTAATAAGGTTCTTTACAATTTACACAAGTTATATTTACTGTCAAAGAAACTTTCGATTATAGACACAAATTGCTAGTAATTTTGTCAGAACACCCTTTTCGGGGATAGGAGCGTAGTATGGAAGATAGGGACTTGCTTTTCATGTGGCCACTTAGGTTTGATCCCTGGTACCCCATATGGTCCCCAGAGGAGTAAGCCCTGAGCACCACCGGGTGTGCCCCAACCCCTGTCAAAACAAACAAACAAATAAAAATAAAAACCACCTCCTCCTGAAATATAAATGATTAACAGTTTAGGTGTGCACTAGTATTAATTTTTAAATTGTATGCCCTCAAAGCGTTTCTGTTAATATTTATTATAAGATACAAGTATTTTTAAACTGATGCAAACAAAAATGTTTCTTAAATTTATTCAAAATAAAAGTATCCCAACATATTCCAAAAGTATTAAAAGATTATTCCTTTTCTTCTGGGCAGGTCACTTTCTCTTTTAGGGGCAGGAGTGGAGGGAGGAGAGCTGCCCAAAGAGCCAGGGGACTCCACTAGTAAATCTTGGCCACCAGAAAGACTATTCAGTGCAAGCAACTAAGGATATGATGGTGGCCTGGCCTGTGGTGTCAGGTATTTAATGGGCCACACCTGGTGGTGTTTGGGGGCCTACAGCAATACTTGGGAGCAGGGTATCTGTGTGGTGCCAGGAACTGAACACAGATTGGGTGTATGGCTAACACGCACCCTGACAACTATCTCTGAGGCCTTAATCAGGTCATTTTCATAAAGAAAAGGCTAAGAATAAAAGACAAATTAAGGAACTACTTAAAAAAAAGAAAAGCAAACACACATAATAGAAAAGGAAAGAAAAGGTCCTTGTCAGTAGAAGAAACTTTAATAGGTTTCTAATAGGTTTTCTCCTTATTCTGGTAGAAGTGAAACCAATCATTTTGGTAATGGAAAGACCAATCACTGCATTTTAGAGCTTTGGCAATCAATAGCCAACTTCAACAATTATCTTCAAAGTCAAAGGGAGAATGTATTTGTACATGATAAGTTAATAGATATTTACATAATTCATCCCCTTTAGGTCTCAGAGTCTGTGTGTAAAATGGGTAAGATAAAACTATAGATCGATACCCCATGAATACCTGAGTCTCCGAACATATAAATCGAAGATTACCCCATCTATGGAAATTATACTAATAAGCATTCTACCTTCTTATCTATTATCCTCACGACAAACAAAACAAGGTGAAGTGCAGGAGTTAGCCAACTGATATTATTAACCTTACTTAAATAGGAAAATTTTAGCACAAACTTTAATTAAAAGACCCACAAGGGGTGGGTGTGGTGGGAAGGATACTGGAAACATTGGTGGGGGAGAATGGGCACTGGTGGAGGGATGTAAACCAAATGCAAACATGAAAGTTCATTAAGTTTGTAACTGTACTTCATGGTGATTCATTAATAAAAAAAAAAGAGGGAAAAAAAAGAATTTAGACGATTCACACCAAATACAAAATTAAAATATATCACAGACCGATAAAAAATAAATAAATAAATATAAAAATAAAAGACCCGTAAGTTCCAAACAGCAAAGCAGTATTACAATAAAAGCACAATATTGTACTTCTAATAATTTACTATTTGAAAGTACACAATGAAATTGTTTTGCATATAGGGGCTACTCTTAATGGTACTTAGGGATCAGTCCTGGTGGTTCTTGGGGATTGAACCAAGACTGCCTTCATGCAAAGAAAACATCTTAACTCCAGTATTATCTCTCTGGTCTCCTATATTGCATGTTTTTAAAGACATAAATTTACACTTAACATCACAAGGATGCCAACAGATCAACAGGTCCCATCCTGATCTATCTTCATAATAAAAGAAAACCACCAGAGGAAATATTTCTGATAACTCCACTGTCATGCTTCTAGATGCCAAAAACTTTAAGCAATGGAGCTAAAAATGCTAGACATGATTATTACAGTACCTCAAATAATAAGATGAGTTTTATTTACCTGTAACAAACCATTCTAAATTGTAAAGGAAATTCCCCAGAATTATTAGGTAGTGATTAAATAAATTCACACCATCTATTAAATTACTTTTATGAAAAGTGCTATTATTTTAAATTCACTAATATTTTAACAATTATGTACATCAATAAATACTAAATGCTTATGATTTGCCAACAGGAAAAAAATTACTAGGGATCAGAGTAATAGTACATTGGGTAGAGCTTTTGTCTTACACACGGCCAACTTAAGTTTGATCACTAGCACACCATGCGGTCCCTCAAGGTCACACACCTTAAGCACTGCTGGGTGTGCCCAGAAGATAAAACAAAACATAATTAAATACTATCCTTTTTAATAAGAATGTCTAAAACTGCCATTATATTCTGGTCATAAACAAACAAAGAGTTATAAGTACAGTTCTATTCAAACACTTTTGAAATTCTGAACTAAAAGCAAACCAAAGTAAATCAATCACGTTTTACCTCAAGAATGTAGTTCCATCCCTTTTCATTAAAGACATCATCTTGAAAATGTTCTTTGTACACCTCTTTGGCTTCCTGGATCTTCTCTTTGGTCACTACTTTACCTACAAGGATAAACAGCTCCTGTTTACATCTCCATAGGCATACATTGTCATCATAGAATTAGAACTTTAGTTATTTCACTGTTGTACAGAATAGGAAAAAATATCAACCTCAGGAAATTAAGCAATTCACCCAATTCACCCAAAGTCCACAGCAGAGCCAAGAGAAAAACTTACAGTTCCAATCACTGTAAGCCTAAGTGATAAATTCTTAAAAAAAATTTTTTTTTTATTCAAGGAATTGTGGAATTTATAATACCATTAATGGCAGGGTTTCCAGGACAGGCTGTTTTAGCATCACACCCTTCATTAGAATGTCCACTTCCACCACTATCTCAGTGTCCCTATACTCAACTTTCTGCCCATTGCGGTAAGCTCAGTTGTGAACATGAGTTTTGCTGCCTTTGGCCATTTGTTATTCCCTTGCTATGTAAATTCTTATATGTAACCATGGTCCCCCAAGCTGGGAGTAGCCCCTACTAGATCTTCTGTGGCTTAAAAAAAATTTTTTTTTCTAAAGTTGAAAAACAAAAGCAAATGTGCAGTTGAAAAAAATTATTCTATGTATACAGTATTAATGAACATTTTAGAAGATATATTTCTATCTTTATAGATTTAAATACTCTTCAAATTTAGGAGTAATCACTTAGAAAGTCAAATGGCTTCTCGCTTTACTCAGAAAATATGTCTTTGGGACTGAATAATTCAGTAATTTTTCCAAATACTAATTTTAGCTCTTCAAGTACACTTTGTGAATCAGTAAAATGAAGATAATAGAAATAGAATATATGCTTATGGTTTTTGAGGGGTAAATGAGTTAAGACAGAGATATGGACTGACAATAGGCAGTCACTACATTTTATTCTAATTTTGTATGTATTTGGGAGCCATACAAGCAGTGCTCATGGGATCATATCAAGCCAGGGACCGAATCTAGACCTCCCTCATACAAAGCACGCCTTTGGAGGTATCTCTTCAGCCTCTCTATTTTAAATGTAAATAAAAATAAATGATATTTTACAAAGATTTTAAACAGTGAAACTGAAATCTTTGACACCTTTAGATAAACTCACTAGTAAACTCATTTAAATCCATATGTCCAACAACAGATAGATGAATAAAGAAAGTTGTGGTATACATATATAATTGAATATTCCTCATCTATAAGAAAAGATGAAATCTTGAACTGAAGGTTATCAGGTCAAGTGAATCAAGTCAGAGGAAGGAGAACTACAGAATGAGCTCACTCATCTGTGGTACATACTGAACAACAGAACAAGGGGATAGACAGTACTGAATGATGACCTTGACCATGAACTACAAAAGTGAAATCAGCAAGCAAATGGTGGGATGGGAAAAAGAGGGGAGAAAGAAGTAAGACTAGAAGTGGTGTAAGGGCAGTTGGCGGAGGGTCTTGAGTGCTCTGAGTGGTAGTGAAAGTGTAGTAACTTTGTACATCAAAACAATTAACATTGGGGGCTGGATCGATAGCACAGCGGGTAGGGTGTTTGCCTTGCACACGGCCAACCCGGGTTCGAATCCCAGCATCCCATATGTCCCCTGAGCACTACCAGTGGTAATTCCTGAGTGCAGAGCCAGGAGTAACCCCTGTGCATCGCCAGGTGTGACCCAAAAAGAAAAAAAAAAAAATTAACATTAACACTATTATAACCATGCTAAACTACAATGAATCACTGTCTCACTGTCATCAATTTGCTTGAGCAGGCAATAAATAAAATGCCTGGGTAAGTTTTGCTTGTGTGTACACAGTAGTACTTGTGATATCTAAGTAGGTTTCCAATTGTTTCTGAAATGATTATCTCATTTCTCAGTCAACTCAATTTATATTAACTGTTTTTTTTTATTTTTGTGTTTTTATTCTGCACTGGGGGGTCAAAGAAATAGTACAGTGGGTAAGGCACTTGCTTTATACAAAACTGACCAGAGTTCAATCACCAGCCTCACATATGGTTCCCCGAGCACTGCCAGGAGTTATCCCTGAGCAACGCTAAGTATGGCCCAAACAACAGCAAAAAACCCATAGTTGAAAACTTCCTAGATGCATAAAATATTGAGAATTGTTTCTTCCCTATCAACCTCATTGCAAAATAGCCTAGAAACAGACTTTGAAACAATGAATCACAGAAATTATTTTGGGAATTTTTCTGCTTTAAAATAAATCTGAGGGTTAACTCCACAGTTATTAAGTAATGTTCAAAACAGGCCTTCAAGGTAAAACTGGAATAAAAGTAATCTAATTATAATTGTAACCATAATTTAAAATGACTCCTCATATCAATTAATCCCTTTTATTTCATAAGCAAACTAGATTAGCTTCAGAAAACGAACTATTCTACACTTACCCCCAAACTTATTTTAGAACATTAAACACGGATATTAAGTTACAAGATTTAATATATGAACATATTTTAAAAATTTACTAGATTTTCACAAATTCTAAGACTAGAAAATATTTGAATATCAAGACCAGACTACTCCAAACATTGCTTCAATCAACAGAATATAAAAGTAGTGTTTTAACTGTACTATGAAAAATAGTACCTTTTAAGTACTTATTAAGAATGTACTGCAATCCATAAAATACTGTTTCCTCATATTTCACCTTCCTTATTTTGGAATTTTCTGTCTTCTTCTCACGGCATTCAAAGTAAGAATAAACTTTGCTTGTGTTGGGTGGATATTGTTTATAGTGAGTAACCTATATGAGAGATAAAACACTTGAGTTAAAAAGTATAAGAGATTATAAATCAGAAAGAAAAGGACTTAAAATGATCTAAAATCAGAGAAACTTTATTTTTCATTTGTGATTAATGGATTTTTTTTTCTGGCTTTAAGAAATATACTAATGGGGCTGGAGAAATAATATAGCAGGTATGGCCTTACCTTGCATGCAGCTGACCCAACTCCTAGCAGGACTCGGGAGACAGAAACTGAGTTGGCCAACGGCACACTCAAGGCAAGCACCCTACCAGCTTTACTATCACTCTAGCCCATTAGGAAGATACGTTTAATAGGTCAGTATCTTGAATTCAAAATCATGGGAGAGTACTAAATTTTATAAGTAGACTGAATGTAATGAAGTACAAGGTGGACATATGAAATAAAAGTACAAAGAATCTCATTTGGTCTTCGGCAATAGTCTAATTCAGAGCAAGACAGAAGTTGCTTGGGAGGCATGTACATGATATAAGAGAATAAGGTGAAAGTAAAATTTGGTCTAATAACTATCTAAATATGGCAAGTTTGCTAAGTCAGGAGAGCCAATGATATCCACTGACTATTTCTTCACTGATAGGAGGTGCTGACAATGATCCCCTTTGTTCTTCACAGTGATAGCATAGAAACTTGGATCAAAGAAACAGCAGCTAGAAGGTATAATAAAACTGTTTCCTAATAATTAATTTTCTCTAATAACCTCTGAATTTATGGAAAATAAATACCAATACAATGAAAGAGGAAATCTTTATGATTTTATAAACATGAAAACTTACCAGATTTACTTTTCATGGTTTTAGCTAAGTCACTATTGAAAAATTTGTGCTTTTGTTTTAAGTAAACGTAAGTGCTCATTGTAATATGACTATAGTCTATATATAGTAAAAACTCTTGAGTTTAAATTACGTTTTCTCTCCAGTGAAATCAACTTGTGACATTATAAAAATAGAACTTTTTTTTTAATTGAATCACCATGAGATATAGTTACAAAGTTTTCATGTTTGAGTTTTGGTCATACAATGATCGAACACCCATCCCTCCATCAACGCATATTTTCCACCACCAATGTCTCCAGTATCCCTTCCCCCCTTTCCCATCCTTCCCCCTGTCTCTATGGCAGACATTTCCCCCTCATACTCTCTACTTTTGGGCATTATGGATGGTTTGCAATATAGATACTAAGAGGCTATCATGTTTGATCACATTCTTTCTCCATTCCGAACATATCTCTGATTCCAAACGATTTCTCCAAGTATCACCGACTTAGTGATCCCTACTCTATTTCAGCTGCCTTCTTCCCCAGCTCATGAGACAGGCTTCCAACTATGGAGCAGTCTTCCTGGCCCTTGTGTCTACTGTCCTTGGGTGTCAGTCTCATATTATGTTATTTTATATTCCACAAATGAGTGCAGGCCTTCTATGTATGTCCCTCTCTTTCTGACTCATTTCACTTAGCATGATATTCTCCATGACCATCCAGTTATAAGCAAATTTCATAACTTCATCTTTTCTAACAGCTGCGTAGTATTCCAACGTGTAGATGTACCAAAATTTCTTTAACCAGTCATCTGTTCTTGGGCACTTGGGTTGTTTCCACATTCGAGCTATTGTGAACAGTGCTGCAATGAACATACAGGTGAAGATGTCATTTCTATGTGCTAAAAATAGCACTCTTTGCTGTTTTAAAACTTTGGATGTGAATCATATTAAAAGTATGATAGTCTATGTCAGAGTTGAAGCTTTCTATTTTACTTCTAAACAAGAGGTATCCATATCAAAAAGTATAAGGAGGCTTTATTAAGCCCTAGAAGTTCATGTTAGGTTTTTTTTACTTTTGGCTTTTATCTGCAGTTCTTTGATAACACGGGAACTGATATCACTGTAAGTTTAAGAAAATGTAAGAGAGGATGAGCACAGCCCTGGCATGTACAAGGCCCCAGATTCAATTCTTGGCACTACATGGTTCCCTGGGTACTGCTGGGTATAGCCCTGGTAGCCCCTGAATACTCTTAAAATCTGGCCCCTGCAATCCCCTGCACTGCTGAACCTGAGCAATACTGCCATCTATAGGGCCTGATCATTAGGACCAACACCACTGGACCAGTATCATCAAGGGTGACCCAGAGGATCTGCAGCATGCTGGGGAGGACCCCACCAAAATACATTTGAGAGCTAAATAAAATAGCTAATACAAAATCTAGAACAAATTCAAATTCATTAGCCAATTCACTAAAGTGTAAAAACAATACAAGTACATATGATATAATTATTTCAACTATTTAAAAAACTGATTAGAAAATTATCATTTCCTAAAAACACATCCAACATGTAAAAATGAGAAAAAAAAAGTTCAGCTTACAATCTAAATCAACTACATCTCCTTTAATGGAAAGAGTTGTGAGACAGGAAAAATTTATCTGTGATGAAATAAAATTTGAATGTTTCGATGTCCTTATAAAATTTTTAAAACTCAGATTTGTAGTTGTAACTCTCAAGTTATTCTGATCATCCCTATCAGTTCAGAACCTTAAAGGCACACCTTTATAAATCCATTTTCTTTACCAAATGGAAATAGAAATAGCTCAGAGTTCCGCAGTGCATGCTTTCTTTGTATGTGGGAGCACAACTGCGAGACCTGTCTGTATAAAAAGACTGAAAACCTGAAAACAACTTGTGTTGGCAAAGGTATAAAGAAAAAGGAACTGTCATTTTGTGTACACCAATATACCATAAAGCGTAATTTGGCGTATTCGCTATGGAAAACACAGGATGGAGATTCTTCAAAAAATACATAGGGACTGGAGTGATAGTACAGTGGGAAAAGCTTGCCTTGCACAGAGACAACCCAGGTTCAATCCCAGTCATGCCATATGGTCCAGTGAGCCTGCTAGAAGTAATTCCTGAGTGCAGAGTCAGGAGTAACCCCTGAGCACTACTGGGTGTGGCCCAAACCCCTCCCAAAAATGAATAAAAAATAAATTTAAAAAACATAATAGAAATACCATATAACCTAGCAGTTCTACGCCTATTTATCTAAAGAATATGAAAACATTACTTCAGAAAGATACAGTACAATGACTTCATAGCAGCATTATTCAAAATAACCAAAATCTAAATGTCCATCCACGGATGATTGGATAAAGAATCTGTAGTACAGATTCAGTGTACACTGTAGTACACTCTGTGGACTACAACTCAGCTATGAATAAAAGATGAAACGGCACTGTTTGCCAAAACTTAGAAACAAAATGAGGTTGTTATGCTAAGAAAAATGAACCAAAGTCGAAAACAATTACCAAATGATTTCTAATTTGTGAAACATAAAAAAAAGCAAACTAACAATCAAAAAATAGTCTTTAGGGAAAATGTAGCAGTTACTGAAGGGGAAGAAAAAGTGAGAGGAGAAGAAAGGAGAATTGATCAAACTGATAGTGAAAATGGAGGCAGGTTTACTAAAGCATACAGACATATCACAGTGTGAAAAAATACTGCCAAATTGCATGTAGTATTGCAAATTAATGGCAAATCAAAATTGTTTTTATTGAAAAATAAATAAAGGTGATAGGAACGCTTCTCTGGTAACAGGAGCAAAGTTTAAATGAGAAGTACATGAAAAATATCTGGACCTGAAAACATAGCAGAACAAAGGCTGAGTTTAAAGAATGGCTGGAGTGGGTGAGTGTAGGTACATAATAAGGTCAAGTAAAGAGACAGGAACAAGATCACATAAAACTCCCCCCCCCCCAAGTTTTTTTGGGAGTCACACTCATTGATGCTCAGGGGGTTTACCCTTGGCTCTGTATCAGGAATTACTCCCAGTGGTACTTGGGGGACTATATGGAAAGTCGGGGATAAAACCGGGTCAGCAGCGTGCAAGGCAAACACCCTACCCTCTGTACTATCACTCCGGCCCTAAGATGACATAAAGCTTATAGACTACAATAGAAACTTGGATTTTATGTCTACTTTAGTGGGAAGTGAACACTAAGCATGAGTGAATATGCTCTAATTCACACATTACTAGACTTAGCCTGGTAGTGAGGCAGAAAAAGCACAGATTGGAGTAGGAGCATTACTGCCAAAGTAAAAGTTAGGTAAAAGTACTGACTCAGTATTTTTAGAGGTAAATGAGAATCAGACTGCTAGATGAGACTGCAGGAAAGTGAGGGAATAAAATAAATGTAACGATGTCTCCTATATTTTTGGAATGAATGAGTGGGTGAATAACTGCCATTTATTGAGATGGAGAAGGTTGTGAAAGGACTATGTAGGGATACCATCAGTTCAGTTTAAGTAACACTAACAAATATCTTCACAGCATTTAAAATTAAACTACAAACAGAAGCTCTAAAACTGTGTTAACTTTTCTTTTTCTTGAGCACTGCTCTGATTTTTATGTTCATAAACAATGATTCTACAGTAAAAGCCAAGCAATACACAAGATGAAGAAAAAATAGCAAATTTCATTTCAGAGTTAAGATTGACCAAGGATTTAATATCCTTGGTCAATCTTAACTCTGAAAATGTTCATTTCACAGGGCCGGAAGAGACAGACCCCAAAACTGAGCCCAAGCTTTGTATGCAGGAGGTCTGGGCTTTGATTCTGAGTATCCTATGGTCCCTTCAAATACTGTCAGAAGTGATCCCAGAGCACAGAGCTAGGAGAAGGCACCAACACTACTGGGCATGCCTCCCAAACAAAATTACTAAAATGGCAAGATTTTTCTTAGCTCAGAGAACACTGGCAGTCATAGGGATATGTGGTAAAGAACAAAGGCACATAGGGGAAAAAAGCTCTCCTAACTTAGAACTTAATTTCACACTTATATAATGGAATTACTTCACAAAACTATACTTTTCCTAACTATAACCCCAAAGCCAGAGCAGGCAGGGTGCCTGCCTTGCACGCTGCTAACTTAAGTTCAACCCTGGCACTCCATATGGTCCCCTGGGCATCATCAGACATGATCCCTGAGAACAGAGCCAGGAGTAAGCCCTGAGCACTGCTGGGTATAATCCCAAAACAAACAAACAAACAAACAAACAAACAAACAAACAAACCCTATAATCCCCAAGTAAATAATCCTTGTAATAATTATGACAGTTAAGAGGGACAGTGCCTGAAGCTAAGCAGTAAAGTATCAGCTTTGCACAGGAAAGGTCCTAGGCTGGATCTCTGGCACTACCAGAAAATAAGAAATAAAGAGAAAATTAGTTTTTCTACTGAGTTTCTTTAGATTTCCCCTCCGGCTGATGCGATGTCTAAAAAGTTTTCCTCCCACAATAGGACCTTATACACAAAGTACTACTAACATATTTTTCCACTTATAATTTTATACTTAACTGCTAAGAAATAATCACAAGTCAACTTTTAAAAAATACCAAGTGTATCCTAGAGCACATGGAGTAACGTGGTCACAGAGTGAGCTACCTTTTCTATGTAATATTTAAACTCAAGAGAGTATTCACTTAGTCTTATATTGGCCAACTTTTGACTTCTTCAAAGCTGAAGTGCTACAAACAGCAAAAAATCACAACATACTTTCTTCCTTTCTGTATTATTTAAGACAATACTCATTACCATTTGTCTCTAAAAGAATCTTTATAGTCTTAAATTCTATTATAGTGGGCAGGGAAGAAAATATCCCTTAAACTTCCTGGCACTGAATTCTGGACATCCTGAACAACCTGAGCCTTTTTTGTACTTTGTTTTGCAAGGTATTAAATAGTTCTTACAAAAGTAATCTTACTATGAAGTATACTCATGATTTACACAAAAAATCTTATCAACTTGCTCAAATCTTTTCTATAATTTAGAATGTTACTGGAAAAAAAGCACCTAAAAATACACTAGATTCCAAACTGCAGTAGGACCTTACCTACTCAATCCCATTAGGCTCAGTCCTAATATAAAACAGTACTTAAGTGCTCATTCAGAAATAGAGAGGAGAGATTATGAAAATTTTCCTCTCTGTCCTTTTATTTGTAATAAACATACCTTAGGTGGATTAAAAACAACACATTAACTTATTTTCTCAGTTCTTTATTATTTATAGTAAGGGATGAGAATATACAAATGCGTATGTAATAGTTTAAATGCTTCTCTTTTAGCTCAAATAGTCCAGCACTCTCTTTAGAAGATATAAGAAAACCCCTCCACATGTATTTTGGTGCTTGGATTACTATTCTGTCCATGTGAGAAACTGTTTTGTAGTTCTTAAGCAACCAATTATCCTTCCTTCAGATTTAGAGAGAAGAAATTAGCAATGTTGCTTCTTCTATGAATACCTCTAAAGCCACTAGTTACTGACATTAACTGGTCAACAGTAAGTACTGGCAAGGAAGAATATGTAATATTCTCCTTAATTGAAAAAAAAATCATTACTTCCAATTTTTAACTTCAGGATTATTACTTCTATCTTTTTCATTGGGGACAAAAAAGCAGAAGTAGAATACAGACTATAAAGACCATTAAAAATTAATGAATCTGAAAGATGAAAATGTGAATATGGAACACAAACCTACTTTACTGTATTTGCTATAAATCACTGGCATAAAACATAACCTTATTTTATTTTCCTGAAGGTATTTTAAGGGGGAAGAGCAAGACACTAGATCATAATCTTCACAATAAGGTTTCGTATCAGAAAGGGACCATAAAATACAAGGACAGGAATAAATGTTTTTATTAACACAATGCAAATTCTATTAGTGGAGTCTTAAGTATGCCTTATCAGGAGAAGAAGGGGGAAAAAAAGGCTTTGTTTTGGGGTTACACCTGGAGCTGCTCAGGGCTTACTCCTGAATCTGAGCTCAGGGGTCAGTCCTGGTGATGCTCCGGGGAGACTATCTGGAATGCAGATGATGGAACCCTGCCCTGCCCTGCCCTGCTGTACTATCACTCCAGCCCCCAAATGAGAACATTTTAAAGTAACTCATTCATAGCTGTGCTAGTAGTATCCTCCTGAAAACAATGCCAAAACAACTTTACATTGGCTGGAGATAGATAATACAGGGATTAAGATGCTTACATGCAGCCTACCAGGGTTCTATTACCCACCTACCACACATGGTCCCCCAGCAGAGCCAGAAGCCCCAAGCACGCAAGCTGTTGTTCTCCGACAAAAGACAACTTTACATTACTCACGTATAATGGCTTGGGGAGATAAAACCTAATAGAACATGTGCTATATATATATATATACACATATATATATATTTTAAATCAGCTTCTGTTTACATTTCTCACTCGTAATTCAATCCTAAATTTATACATAAAAATATTAAAACTATTCTAAAGGTTTAAAGGAAAATAAAACCCCCACAAAACTATGAATACGACCTAAAATCACTGTTAAAGATCCCTGCGACACTGAATGACTTCAAAGAACAGAAGAGAAGTTTTAGGGTCAGGTAAACAAATACTCGATCATGCTATGATCTTGTATACCAACAGTCTAACTTCGAAATTCAACTAAGAAAGACCACTGGGCAATACTTGGTTCTACTTTAAATAAAAACCCATCAAAATTATAAAGAGAAAATTAAGTGAACATCTAAGAAGTGGACAAAAAAAAAAAAAACCCCACCTAAGTATAACGGGATTCGAGAATCCTGGATGAAACAAACAAAACGCCAGGGATTTTAAGTTCAGTGGTGGAAGGGTTTTAAATTCAGTGGTGCTGAGCTTGTGAGCATGTGCCCACCCTGAGTTTGAGCCCCACACTGCAAAACAAACAAATCACAACTAAACCCCAAAGGTGAGCCCCTGAAACCTTTACCACCATATTCCATGCTGCCCTGTTGCGCAAGTAAAAACACAGTAACAACAAACCCCCCAAATATATTTTACGCCAAGTGAAGTTTCTGGTCTAATGGGGTGCGTCTTTGCTAACAAAGTTTAGTGAACTGTAGTGGGTTTCCTTGCTCCTGGAGGAAAAACAACAACAAGGGAACGAAACATTTGCCGGAGTTTCCCCTCTTAATTCTTTGCTTTACTAACGCGCCTCCGATCAAATGAATGGGGCAGCCCCGGAGCCGAGTGTCTCAAAGAAGCCTAGGCTTGTGTGTCCTCCCTCCCTCTCTCTCTCTCCTTCCCGGTTCTGCAGCGTTAAAATAGTTCTTCAACTCATCGTGTTTCACTTTCCGTTTCCCCGAAATCCTACAGGGACCCGAAGGGGACTCAGGGCAACAACACATCACCGGCCTTTGCACCCGGGGAATAAAGGGCACGGGCGACCCGCAAGGCGCGGGGGGAGGAGGGAGCAGCAAAGGAGTTTTGGACGCAGCGCGCGTAGCAGCCAGCCCCGGGGACAGTTAGGTGTCGTCGGTGCCCGGGGACACCAGAACGGGGGACCCTCGGGCGCCGCGGGGCGCGGGGTTTGGGGGAAAGGTGGGAAGCGGGGGGGGGGGGGGGGGGGGAGGAGGGCGCGTAACCTGCTCGGTCCCCGGAGCGCGCGGCCCGGTGGTCGCTCCCGGACCAGGGGCCCCTGCACCTAACTGACCCCCCCGGGAGAAGCCCTCGGGCGAGCTCGAGCTAGCCCCCGACCCTGAGGGCGGCGCGCGCTGCTGCTGCCGCCACTGCCGAGAGGGCAGGCGGCGGGGAGCTCGGCCCGAGGGAGGGTCCAGCGGGCAGCCCGGGCAGCCCGGGGGGCCGCCGCCGCCGCCGCCGCGCCGCACGCCCCGCGCAGCCCGAGCAGCCCGGGCAGGCCCCGCCTCCCGCTGCCGCCGTCCCGGCCGTCCATCCCCGGGGCTCCACTGCGGGGCCGGCTTCACCTGCCCGCGCGCCCGCCCCCGGGGGCCCGCGCCCCCCGAGCCCCGCAGCGGCGCTCCCGTCCTCCAACGCGCCCTCCCCAACGTCACCTGCCCCCCGAGCCGCGCCACCCCCCTCGCCCGCGCGCTCGCTCTTTACCTTGTACGAGTCGGTGGCCAGGAGGATGTTGAACTCGGCTTCGGCCGCAGCGTTCATCTCGGAGGAGCGTGTGTGCGTGTGTATGTGTGGGGGCGGGTGGGGGGCCGCGCGCCGTGGGCTCGCCGGCGCGGCGCTGAGGCAGCAGGAGAAAAATGGGCTTCACCGCGCTCCGTTGCTTAAGTCACCGCCGCTCGGTCGGAGGAGGAGGAGGAGGAGGACGGAGAGGAGGGGAAAACGGAGCGGGAAGGAGGAGCCAAGGGAGGGCGGGCCCCGGAGCCCCGTGACGCGACGAGGGTAGCAAAGGTGGCGGCGGCGGCGCCTCACGCGCCCGGACTGAGGAGGCTCTGGCGGTCTCCTCACCTCGGCGCCGCGGCCCCGCCCCTCGCCCCATCACCCCCGCGGGGAACGCGAGAGGAGGGAGAAAAAGAGGGGGAGAGGAGGGGGGAAGGGGAAGTGGGCGGGGCTCCAGGCCCCGGAGGCGGGACCGCGCGTGCGCAGCTCGCAGGGGGCGGGGCGGGGGCGGACGTGAGGCACGCGCGGTCTCTCCGAGACGCCCACCCCGGGAAGCCGGTCGCCGCGGCCGGGCCGCCCCCGGCTCGTGACCCGGCCGCTCGCCGGGCTTTCATTTTCCCGCCCCGCCTGGTGCGGCGCGGGGCGGGGCGGGGCCGGGGCAGGGCCGGGGGCGTTCCCCCAGCCTCGCCACTCCTGCCGCTCGCCGGTTCGCCCGCCCCGCTGGCACCTTCCCGTGCTGCCCAGTCCTGGCCCGTTTTCTGGGCGCTCCTGAAGTCACGCCACCGGGCTGGGGGCCGAGGAGCCTCCCTCGGCCCGGTCCTCCTGCCCCACTCCCCGCCCCCCTCCCCACCTCTCTCGCGCACTCTTCAGCTCACCTTTGTGTCTGGCCTAGAATTAAGGTCGAGCCTTTGGCCCGCATCCCTCGGGTCCGTCGCTCGGATCTGCCCTCACCTCCTTCTCCTTTTACAGAGAAATCCGAAGAGGAGCGTTGAGGGACGAGGGAGGAGTGGGGGTGGGTGGGATGCGAGGGGGCCCTTTTCGCCGGCTCTCACCCGCAAACTCTACGGCTGAGCTCTCGGAGCCCTGGGGGGGCTGAGGATGGTTTTTGACTTTCCTTAGGGAGAACTGCGTCCCAAGGGCGGGGGGGGGGGGGGCTTGAATTCAGTCCGCGGATAACGAGTTGTGCAAGGCCTCATTGCGTCTTAAGATTGCTAAGAAATAGACGAGTCTTTTTTTTGGGGGGGGGATAGGGTGCGAAATCGACTTTGCTACATCGTCACACATGTTTTAACGTCACATCGTTAAAACCTTAGGAAGTGGATTTCTGGCCATCACCGAGTGATGATGACTTCATCTCATGTGCTGACCATCCACTCGGTGGCATTTGTTGGTTGGTTTGTTTTTGCAAAACTATGATTCCCTTTTGTGCACATGTTCCATAGCATTTTTTCGCATTTTAAGATTTTCGTTTCATGGAAGGACAACAGAAACTGTCCTTCAAGGGGAAAGATTCACGTTATCAGGGCTGGCGTGGGGCGGGGGGCAGGTTGGACTTAAGTGAGAGATTCATCCCCAGAAAACTCAGACTTCTTCAATTAAAAGCAACTTGGGTCCGGACTGTCATCGAGTCAGTACAGTTTCTTGGCAATCGATTCCATCTTAAGCTAGAATCAATGCAGGCAGAGATCACGGAAAAGGGGAGTTACTTCTGTGGACTCTTCTAGCTAGTACATAACAGACTTGGATATGTTTAGTATTATTTGCAGCAACAAGCCTTAAAAGAGGTTTTCTTTTTGGTCGGCCAATCATCCCTCGATTTACTTGGGAAGATTACTTTCTAAAAACAAATTGTAGTAACGAGAGGGATCTAGTGTAGAGTTCTGCAACTAGAAAATAACGACCCCATTACTATTGTCAATTATAATACCTCAATTAAAAAACTTTAGAAAGATAAAGGAAATAGTGAGAAAAATTATAATAAGCTTTCTTTGGGTAATTTTTGGGAAAGCATTATATTGTTCCATTTGCTCAAGTCCTACAAGTCAAAGAATGAGTTTTCTGTTTTCTTGCCCTTGTTTTCTAAAATTTTGATAATTTCTAAAATTATAGGAAATTTAAAATTTCTCTAATATATTTAAGTAGATTAAGAGCAAGTTCTTTTTGCTTTGTTTCCCGGCATCCTTGTATTAATAACTGACCATTGTTCCATGCTGTCCCATGCAGGGAGAGAAGTCCCATTCTATTACAAAGTAGGCTTTGTTTCTGGCAACATTGTTTTCTTTTGTTTTTTTAAAGTAAAATAAAAAATTTGATCTTTCAGTCCTTGTGATGAATTTGCAGTTTTAAGAGATAGTTTAATGTCAGTACAAGTAAAGAATGTTAACATTGTGTTAGCATGGTTTAGTTAATTTATGGCAGAAACATCTATAAGACTAGCACATAGATTAGCAATTTAAACCCATATAGTGATCCACAAAGGATGTCCTGTTACCTTTATGACTCTTTACCTAAGACAGATATTCTGTATAACTACATGCTTTAGCAGGACCAGTCTTGATGAACTCATTTGCTTTATCTGATATGTTAATGGGCTTCAGAACTATGAAAGTATCAATCTTTTGGTTGACTTTATATTGTAAGTCTAAATTTCACTGTGAAATGGCCTTCCTTTAAAGACAATAGCTTGTAGACTTAGATTTATTGAATAGCAGGTAAATGATCTGAGAAACTGTTTCTCATGGGTCCAGAACATGACATATAATAACTAATACAAAGATCAAAGGGGCCCTTTCACTTAATTCAAAGTCTTGCATTAATCTACCATTAACCCAACAAGCGGTTTTGGAAGGTGAACAAAGAGATTCAGCTCCCTATATTTGTATATCTGAGTTCCATGAAAAGCCTGAAGCTCATCCTTTTTATCAGGCAATGTGCAGGTCATTGTACCCCTCCTATTACCATACACTTTTCCAGACAGCCTCTGGTATACTTTTCTATTTCCACGTTGTCTCAGGTATTCTAGACAAATCTGATTTCACTGAGTAGCTGTAGGACTCACTAACCTGCAATTCCTAACTTCTGTGATTCTAGATTTCATCCTTCCTAGCTTTCTCTTACCAGTCAGCATCAATTTTCACATTAAAGGGTAGGCTTCAATTGAAAGGAGTTCTCTTTCCTATTCAAACTTTCGTGGGCCTTTGGGAATCTCTCAGTTCTAGTTTCCTAAGGGCACAGCTTTATCTACCCAAAGACATGGGTCTTCATGGATCTGATTCTCAGTGCTATCAACCCTTCAAGCATTCTTTAATGGCTTGGTATGGTATCCTTGCGCCATCTTGAAGCAGACCCAGGCAGAGAGTTGTTGAGTCTAAGACTAATAAGGCATTAAGGAATTAGTAACTATAACCTACATCCAGGAAAAATCAGTGCAAGTACATCAATTATTTACAGAAAGCCCAGTACTAAGTGTTCTTGCATACCTTCTATGGTGTCCTTGAGGTCTGACTGTGCTATATTCCACTAATTAACAATCAGTTTGGGCTGTGCTGGGTTGATCATCTAATACTAAAACTTGAATGTCATATCTTATAGGAAGTCTATTAATCTATGTAGGTTGCAGAGCAAGTCTCAATTTCCCTATCCTTATTAGTTGTTTTTGTTTTCCATTATATCCAATATTTTTCCCCAAACAAATAAATGGAAAATAAGAGTAGAAGGTAGGGGGCTGGAGCAATATTACAGTGGGTGGGGTGCTTGTCTTGCATGTAGCCCATCCAGGTCAAATCCTGGGCACCCCATATTGTCTCTCAAGCTCCACCAGGAGTAATTCCTGAGCACAGAGCCAGGAGTAATCCCTGAGCATGCTGGATATGACCCTAGACACCCCCATACACACACCCCTGAGAAAAGAGTAGAACATAAGAAGGAAAGATTTGAATTCATCTTTAAAAGGAAAATGTGAACCTATTATAATGTGATGTGTGAGGATTTGCTGATGAATTTTTCTGATATTAATTTTCCTTAAGGTTCAATGGCCAAAATAAGTAACTAAAATATTGAGATAATTAGAACTACAGAAGAATGTTAAGATCTTTCAATGTTGCATATTCCTAGGCGAAGATTTGTTATAAAATATGCAGATTTGTCTATGAAATGGGTGTCAATGTTACCCAGTGAAATATTTTTTAATTTCAGTATGTATTTGTTTTTATTCGTGTATTTATATTTGTTTTTAATTAGGTATTTTTTAATTAATTATTATTATTTGGCCACATTCAGCATTATTCAGGGCCCACTCTTGGCTCTGTGCCCACGGACCACTCCTGGGGATGCTGGGGGGACCATCTGGGGTGCCAGTGATTGAACTCGGGTTGACCATGTGCTAGGCAAGCACCCTGTTCACTATACTATCTCTCTAGCCCTTGTATTTGTTTTCAGTGAGTCTTTAAAAAGTATAACTAGTGCATAAAACTTAACATTTCTTGGGAATTATTACTTAGAATGAAATCAAAGTATATGGTCACCTAGACTGGTCAACTTTACTATTTTATTGATCCTTACCTAAAAGCCATTTTTATCTTCAACATAGGACTGGTTTTCTTTTCTTTTCTTTTTTTTTTTTTTGCTTTTTGGGTCACACCTGGTGATGTACAGGGGTTACTTCTGGCTTAGGACTCAGGAATTACTCCTGACAGTGCTCAAGGGACGATATAGGGTGCTGGGAATTGAACTCAGGTCAGCCACGTGCAAGGCAAACAAACACCCTAACCGCTGTGCTATCACTCCAGCTCCAGGACTGGTTTTCTTGAAGAAGCAAAACATGAATTACTACATATTATGTAATTTCACTTATATGAAATTCTATAAAGAAAAACTAATATCAACAAAAGCAGGTTTGTGGCTGTCACAGGCTGGTAAGGGGAACAGGAATGAGGAAACTGTGGGAAAGTGGAAATGGTATCAGCGATGGTGCCAATATAACTATAAAATTGGCAACATTCATTAAATTCTACACCTAGAATTGCATTTATACTATCTCAATAAAACTAAATAAATACTGTTTCTTTCAAAATGACTTTAAATATTTTTCTCTCATTCTTTTTCTCATGCTTTCATTTACGTACTTTTGTTTTTCCTTCTTATTTTACATGACTTGGAGATGGGCACCACTTTACCCTCAGAGGAAGAATAAAGATTCAAGCTTTAGCATAGAACTTCGATGTTAAAAGGAGTTTCCTGCTATTGAGTTGGAAGCAGGAAAGAGAATCCCAAATTAATCTGTTAAACAGGGATGTAAAAACACCTAGTATGTACATAGTATGATACAAATAAGCATCAGAAAATTTAAAAAATAACGTAAGCATAGTTATGGAGGGTCTTTGATATGCTAGAAAAGATGAGGTACAACAACTTTGTACATCAATATTATAAACTTCTTTGTGTTTTATATTATCTTATTTTTGGTTTGAGGGGCACACCAGACAGTGCTCAGGACTAACTTCTGACTCTGCACTCAGGGATTATTCCTGGTGGGGTTCCAAGGACCAAATCTGAGTCAGCTGCAAGGCAAGTACTCTTCCCATTATTTTTGTTCTGGCCATATGCCATGAACTTGAACACTATGTAACTATATTGCCTAAACTACAGTTGAAATTTTAATTAAAAAGAAACTTTATCCTCAGTTATTTTCCAAAATTATGGAAGAAAAAAGAGATTTGAGGTGGGGGAGACAAAACAATCTGGGTGGTAAATTTCCAGTCAGTCCAGCATTTGATTGTGAGATCAAAATAAAGCTCCATGTGGACACTACCCTAAGCTGCAGAGACAATTTCATGGAACCCCGAACCTGGTAAAGGTCAACCAGCTTTCACCCTGGAGTGTTTTTTTTTTTGTACCAAACATGGCTTTTAGGCTTTTACCTGTGAAACCTAAAATTGCAAGTTTCATTCTTTGGTCTGTCCATCCTGCCTTTCTAGTTTACTCCCCTTGTATATTCAATCTTTGTTTTCAGGACGTTTGCCTGTTGCCTAATATTTGCCCATATGACTTTATTTTCTTCCTTTTCTAGACATAGCCTATACCCTATTCCTTCATATTGTCAACATCATCTCTGGCTTCCTTGTCCCCTAGCAGGTGGTCGGAGCCTAACCTCTTTTTGCTCTTAGAGTTTCTAGGTTACCAAGCACTGATAAACATTTCACCCATGACTCTGTCATTCATAACAGGACATGTAGTGAGGTCTGGCAATTCCTTTACCTCTCCCACTCCACCCCTGTTAGCATTCTTTGCCATTTTGCTCAGCAGGCATTTGAAATGTTTATCTATCTTCTCAAACTTCACACTGACAAATAACCCCCTCATTCTCGGTTGTCAATAGAGTCTCATGTGTCTGAAAACAAAAACAAAAACAAAAACAAAAACAAAAACAAGGTCAGAGATAGTACAGTGGGTATGGTGCGTGCCTTACATGTGGCTAACCCAAGTTCAATCCTCAGCCCCCAAATGGTCCCCTGAGCACTGCCAAGAGTGATCCCTGAGCACAGAGCCAGAGGTAACCCCTGAGCATTGCCAAATGTGGCTTAAAAACAGAAAAAGGAACACCTATTCAGAGGTTAGGAACACTATAATAGACATGAGTGTCTCTGAAATCTATCTTCTTTAGAGGTCTATTCTCTGACTCAGGCACATAGTAGGGACAGAATTAATGTTTAATGAATGAATGAACAACTTCTCTCCGCCTCAGAGTCAGGCTGGGCCTTGTGATAGATTGTATTGTCTGCTCATAATCTTATTTTCTCTTCTATATCCTTAGGGTTAGGGCTGGAGTGATAGCACAGCAGGTAGGGCGTTTGCCTTGCATGCTGCTGACCCGGGTTCGATTCCTCTATCCTTCTCAGAGAGCCCGGGAAGCTACCAAAAGTATCCTGCCCACACAGCAGAGCCTGGTAAGCTACCCATGATGTATTCAATGTGTCAAAAACAGTAACAAATCTCACATAAAGACGTTATTGATGCCTGCTCGAGCAAATCGCTGAACGACAGTGCTACAGTGCACCTTAGGGTTCTACTAAACTCAGGCATGGAGTTCATGGGAGTTCTTCAGCCACGAAATACAAACTGAATCAATGGGTATCATTCATAGCAGAAGCTAAAGCACTCTTTTCTGGGGGTCAAAGAAATAGCTTGATGGGCTAGAGCGTGTGCACCACAGGTAGGAGGCTTGCGTTTGAGCCCTGGCACCACCAGGAGCAATCCCTAAATGCTGAGCTATGTGTAGTCTCTGAGCACTGCAGGGAGTGGCCCTCAAATCTTTGTTCCAAAGAGATCAAAGTATTTCAGAAAGGGCTGGTGGGCACTGGATGTGGTAAGGAATATACTTTTTAATTTAAGCCATGGGAATTTTGGAAACTCTTACATCATAACCAGGTTCATTTTGACAGATACCTATGCCATACATATTGTCTTCTTTGTTTCTCCAGACTCAGGAAAAGAGAATTCCCTCATCTGGCCCAGGTCAAGCTCCTCTCACCTCTAGCAGGTTGCATCCTCACCAGTCCCCTTAGTTGTTCCATGAGTCAGCTTCCCCCTTCCGAACCTCTATTCATTTTTCCTAGACATATAATCATATTAGAATCTCCTGTCTCAAAGGGGGAAAAACAAATTTCTTTTTCCAGTTATCACAATTTTTTTTCAGAGAGAGAAAGATTAAAGCAGAAAAAAGAAAAGTCATAAGAGGCTGGTAGCCGATCCAGATTCTATTCCTTCGCCCCTCTCGGAGAGCCCAGCAGCTACCTAGAGTATCTTGCCCTCATGGCAGAGCTTGGTAAGCTCTCCGTGGTGTATTTGCTATGCCAAAAACAGTAACAACAAGTCTCACAATGGAGATGTTACTGGTGTCTGCTGGAGCAAATTGATGAGCAACGGGATGACAGTGACAGTGACAGTGATAGGGGGCTGGAGGCAAAAGGGTACAAGTGCTTGCCTTGCACGCAGTTGACCCTGGTTTGATCTCTGGCACAGCCAGTAGTGATGCCTAAGAACATGGCCAGGAGTAAGTCCTGATCTTGCTGAGTATGTCCTAAAAAAGAGGAGAGAGGGAGAGAGAGAGAGAGAGAGAGAGAGAGAGAGAGAGAGAGAGAGAGAGAGAGAGAGAGAGAGAGAGAGAGAGAGAGAGAGAGGGAGAGAGAGACTGAGAGAGACAGAGAGACAGAGACAGAGAGAGGAGAGACGAGAGAGACAGAGAGAGACCCAGAGAGAGACTGAGAGAGACAGAGACAGAGAGAGGAGAGAGAGAGATCTACCTCTTTGCAGCCTGCACTTCTTTTCCTCATCTTATCTTTTTTTAATGTGGCATTGAAGCTTGAAACATGTAGAATAACTTTGGTTTGTTCTTTTTGCCTTGCTGCAGGGAGTTTAGGTTTATTGAGTTATTCCCATCACAGTGCTCCCATTCCTCTGTGTTTATTTGTAACTTCTTTCTTTAAAGTGCCCTGTTGATTTGTAAATATTGTTTTTCTCTTCTCCTTAAGTACTTTGCATAATTAATTCAGAGCAAGGTCCTTTTTGTATGGACACAGAAAGACAGTTAATGCTATGCTTTTGTAACTTGGGAGTTAATTGATTCCAAATGATATTTTTCTCCTGAACATCTATTCTCTCAACTTAAGCCTCAGCTGTCCTTACTTCTTAGCACCCCAAAAGTAGGGTCCTGATGAGTGACTGGAGGGACCCAGGGCAAGCTGTGAGCTATGAGCTGCCCTGGCATTGAAATGAGCCTGGCCAAAGTGCCACAATACTTAACTATAAGTTAAGAGCATGGTCATGGACAAATTTTGTCATGATCCAAAAGTAATAACTTTTGGACCCTGATTCGGGCCCTGCTAGGGTTAAGAACAATTAATCCAGCCTGAGCACTGTAGTCTGAGTTTGTGGTGAGATTTCCCCAGGAGTCACCCTAAAAGTCTCTATGTATCTCTCAGTGTGTCCATACAAAATAACTAACATTAAGATTTAGAATTAAGATGTTAATTAAGATGTTAATTGAGTTATTGGACTAAGAACAAGAGAGGAACACCCCTTTCCACTCTGCCCTCGAGCCAGATTGTCGATCAAGAAGGGCTTTTGAATGTTGATTTTTTTTTTTTTATTGAATCACCAAGTGGAGGGTTACAAAGTTCTCAGGATTATGTCAGTTATACAATATTCAAACACCCTTCCCTTCACCAGTGCCCATCTTCCATCACCAACCCCCCCAGTATATCTGCCGCCCCCTCCCACCTCCCTAGTCCCCACCCTTGTACGTGATAAGTTTCACTTCATTTACGCTTATCTCGATTACATTCCATGTTTCAACACACAACTCACTACCGTTGCTGGGGTTTCCCCCCAAAAAGAAAAAGACAGTCCTATTGCCAATGAGGCATTTGATAGTTCTCCATTACTAAGAATATAGAGATATTAAGTCCTGCTGTTTGTTACATAACTTTTCTTTTTCCCCCTTGCCCCGCGCCACCGAGTTCACGCCTGTTTAGTAATCGCCACGCTGTCTGACAAAGGGAAAAAAACCGAAGAGGATGGTTATTTCCCGTCATCAGCCGGCGTGGGGCTCTGGCTTAGTTGATAGTCTAGTAGAGTGTCTGCAAGCAGTTTCTGGAACCAAAAATCTTGCGCTGGTATCGGCTCCGGCTCGAGATTCCACCAGCGTTCCGCTGGTGGAATTAGGTCCATGTACCTAATTTTCCCCCTTATTTCCCATTCCCACGCCACCAGGTCTGTTTGCTTAATGGACATCACACTATGTTTGACACCACGCCACGTTTCTTCCCGAGAAAGAAGGATATTTCTTCTCAGCCAGCGTGGGGATATAGCTTAGTTCAGTCTAGAGAGATGGCTACCATTTTGATTGCCTTCAATATTTCAACAAAATACTTACTATTCATGTTAGGATCACCCACAAAAGTCCGACCCATTAAGAAGGAACCATTACATATTGCTGATACTAAGATGACATTAGGTCACGCGGCCGCGGTAGCGGCCCCGCGGTTTTGGGTTTCTGTCTAAAGTCCAGGGAAAAAGTTGAAGGAGAGAGAGAGAGATTTCTGCACGGGGGACCTGGCGGAAACTCTCAAGTCACATACTACAGGTTGCTGGTGGGCTGCTGGTGTCCCAAGCAGCTCCCTCCTCTTCGTCAGTCATTCTGGGGGTGCGGGCGCGGAGAAATGGGAAAGCCCACGTGGCTGCACTCTCTTTAAGTGTCCGATGTGGGCGGAGACCGGTACTTCCCCGCCCTCGATCCCCTGCCAGCCACGCCGCGCATTTGGGTGCGTCTCTCCATTTTGTGCTCAGAGAAGTGGGGTAGATGTGCAGGTTGCTGGTGGGCTGCTGGTGTCCCAAGCAGCTCCCTCCTCTTCGTCAGTCATTCTGGGGGTGCAGGCGCGGAGAAATGGGGCTGAATGTTGATTTTGATGCCCAGAAGGGGTGTAGTGGCTACCCCCAATGCTAGAGAGTTGGGGAGAGACTAGAGAGAGACCAGGGCAGCAAGATGGAGCATGAGGAGACCAGCAAGGGGGACAGAGGGAGAAGAATGTAGGGGAAGACTGCAGGAGCAGGCACGTGGAGACAAGAGAAACCAGGCTGCAAAATGGAGTGTGGAGAGATGAGCAGGAGAGCTAAGAAGAGACGGGAATGAGGGGCAGTGTGACACTGGAATGGGGAGTTTAGTGAGATTGGAACAGGCATGTGGGGAGAATGGAATAAGTGGCAACTGATCATCAAGTGGCCTGGCCCTTGTTTCCTCCTTAATCTGCCCCATGGCCTGGGCCACCTCTGGGTGGTCGAGCAGCAGAGACTACCAGACCGGGTGGAGGGAGGGGGAGAGAGAGAGAGAAAAAGAGAGACAGACAGACAGACAGACACAGAGAGAGACAGAGACAGAGAGACAGAGAGAGGAGAGAGAGGCAGAGAGACAGAGAGACAGAGACAGAGAGAGACAGGACCAAAGAGTATTTCTCTTGAGGAAGTCTGAGCCTGTTACACCAAAAGTTCATCTGCCAGGAAACTTGGTTGTAGGTCCCGATAAACTTAGCTACCATTTACCTCAGCACTGATCTTCCTCCATACACAAAGTGGATCTGAGGCCTGGACCTGTCTCCTTTTCCCAGTGGGAAACATCCTTTTCACTTACAGCACCTGTTAATGTGCTCCATACACAAAGTGGATCTGAGGCCTGGATCTGTCTTCTTTTCCCAGTGGGAAACATCCTTTTCACTTACAGCACCTGTTAATGAGAAATGAGGGAATGGCTCGTATTTCATCTCAGAACAGGAATGTTAATCATATGATCCTGGTACCAATTCTCAGTCACAAGAGCTTTCCTCCACTTTCAAGAGGTAGACCAGCAACTCTTCATATGAAGAGAATTCCCTGGAACCTTCTCAGTAACGCACAGTTTTATGGCTGGAGATAGCTGGATTCCCCACAGATATTTCTTGCCACAAGCAAGAAATACCCAAGCCCAGCAATAAAAATGGGCACTGTCTTGAAAACTGAGGAGCATGTTTGTATATATTACTTACTTGAAATAATCGGATTTTATGAGTCTTTGGCATTTGTCAAGTCTTTTTCAATGCTCTGTTCTATTGAATCAACCTTTGATTCTATAGATACCATACAAAACAAATTATTATTACAGATTTTCTTTTGTTTCTCCACATTGTACTAGTCTTACAATATAAACAAATTGGTTTAGGTTATAGTCCTCCCTTTTCTTCTCAAATAATCCCAGCCCCTTTCTTCCCAAAGTTTCTATGAAACTTATTCTTTCTTTCCAAAGTTTTTCTCAAAATTTCTATGAAACCTATTTCAGTGCATTGGTTACATTGAGATTTGGGGATTATTCTTCCTGCTCTTTGCTCTGATACATGCTGCCCTTAAAAAAATTCTTTTTCATTGAATCATTATGAGATACACATTTACAAAGTTGTTCATGATTGGGTTTCAGTCATAAAATGTTCCAACACCTGTCCCTTCACCAATTTACATTTCCTACCACCAATGTCCCCAGTTTCCCTCCCACCACAACTACCCCCCCCCCCGTCTGTCTCTCACTTTTCTCTTTTCTTCTCCTCTCACTCTCTGTCTCTGTCTCTCTGTCTCTGTCTCTCTGTCTCTCTCTTCTCTCTCCTTTATGGTTTGCAATACTGGTATGTTTTTGAGCCTGCCTGTTATCTTCTCAGCCACATATCCTGCTCAGAGGGTGGGTTTCTGCTTTTGTCATTGGAGTGCTAGGGAAGGCTCCTGGCTTCCCAGAAATCATAGCTCAGAGAATACTTTGGAAAAAAAGTCTGGCTTTCATAATTATCTTATCTCAGGCACTCAAGGCAATGTTTGAAGTTGTATCCTGTGTGTTCACAAGATCACTGCCCATCGCTCTAAATCACCACCTCACATCAAAATACACAGAAGAGAAAATCAGATCTAGTGTTTCTCTTTCTCTTGGTGCCATATGTGTAAACCTTTTGCAGATGTCCCCAGTAGACTTCTCTTGGATTTTACTGACCATAATTGGGCGTATGCCCAGGCCCTAAGTGCAAAGGAGGTTGAGGAAATTAGAATAATGGCGCATTTCATTTCTGGAATAGAAAGAAAGCTCTACTGCAAGGAAAAAGGGGATCAGAAAAGGCTGCTGAGAGACTGGCACACATAGAAAAAAACAAGAAGAACCAGTGCTTGTGCGGATGAGGGGAGAAAGGAACTCTTTCATTGTTGGTGGTAATGCTGAGCTATTTTGGAAAACAATGTGGGCATTCCTCAAAAAGCTAGAAATTGAGCTTTCATACAACCCAGAAATGCCACTTCTGGAACTAAACCCCGGGATCCTCTCCACTTCTGTGTTCATTGCAGCACTTTTCACAATAGCCAGAATGTGGGAACAACCTGAGTGCCTGAGAAAAAAATGACTGGATAAAGAAACTATGTTACATCTACACAATGTAATATTATGCAGTCACCAGGAAAAATAAAGACATGAAATTTACTTAAAAGTGGATGGAGGAATGGAGGGGGCTGGAGTGATAGCACAGTGGGTAGGGCATTTGCTTTGCACATGGCCGACCTGGGTTCAAATCTCAGCATCCCATATGGTTCCCTGAGCATTGCCAGGAGTAATTCCTGAGTGCAGTGCCAGGAGTAATTGCCTGGTGTGGCCCAAAAAGCAAAAAAAAAATGTGGATGGACATGGAGAATATAATACTAAGTGAAATGAGTCAGAGGGAAAAGGGAAAGGGACAAACATAGAATGACTGCATTGTCATTAATTCTTTTCATTAATGGGATATAAAAAACAGTAGGAGATTAATATCCAAGAAGAGTAAAAACAAGAGTCAGGAGGACTGATCCATGTTGGAACGTTGCCACAAATGGTTGGAGGAAGGTCAGTTAAAGTAGAGAAGGGACCACTATGATAATGATAGTTGGAAATAATCACTCTGGATAAGAACTGAGTGCTGACAGTAGGTAAAGGGACAAGCATGATAACCTTTCAGTACCTGCATCACAAACCATAATGCCCAAAAGGAGAGAGGAAAGAGAGAGAGAGAGAGAGAGAGACAGAGCCAGAGACAGAGACAGAGAGGCAGAGAGAGAGAAAGAGACAGAGAGAGACAGAGAGAGACAGAGACAGAGAGACAGAGAGGAAAAAGAAAAGTGCCTCCCATAAAGACAGGCTGCAGGGGATGGGGGAGTGGAGGGAGGAAAAATGTGGACATTGGTGGTGGGAAGTGTACACTTGTGAAGGGACTGGTGCTGGAACATTGTATGACTGACTGAAACCCAATCAAGAAAAATTTTATAACTGTGTATCTCATGGTGATTCAATTACAAAAAAAAATGTAGAAAGAAAAAGCTGTTGAACAATAACATATCATCCAAAACCAACTAGGAGCCTCACTGTGTTAAGTATTCCTGTTTAAGAGTAAACCAATTTTCTTTCTAGAGAAGAAATCTGACATATTCCAAACATTACATAATTATTTTGGTAGCTCAAGGCAGTGAATGCAAATAAAACTCACAATGGTATCACTGTCACTGTCACTGTCATCCCATTGTTCACCGATTCACTCGAGCAGGCACCAGTAACATCTCTATTCCTTCCAGTCCTGAGATTTTAGCAGCCTCTCCTTACTCATCTTTCCCAACGATTGGAGGCTCTTTCAGGGTCAAGGGAATGAGACCTATTGTTACTGTTTTTGGCATATTGAATACGCCATGGGGAGCTTGCCAGGCTCTGCCCGTGCAGGTGGGATACTCTCAGTAGTTTGCTGGGCTCTCTGAGAGGTATGTATATATCTATATATATCTGTGATTTATGATTTGTTGCCTACTGCCTGAACTTGATCAAATATGGATTGTGGTTCAATTCCAGGCATCCCATATGGCCCCTTCAGTACTACCAAGAGTAATTCCTCAATACAAAGCCACGAGTAACTCCTGAGCATTGCCAGGTGTGTCCCTCAAAACTAGACAAACAACAACAACAACAAAAACCTAACAGGAATTTCTGTTTAATAAATTGTTATTAATGCCATTCAAGGCATTTATTAAGTATTTAATTTCAGGTAGTACTAGCTGGCATGGGCTGGAGCGATAGCACAGCGGGTAGGGCTTTTGCCTTGCATGCTGGCTGACCCGGATTCGATTCCTCCGCCCCTCTCGGAGAGCCTGGCAAGCTACCGAGAGTATCTTGCCCGCACGGCAGAGCCTGGCAAGCTACCCGTGGTGTATTCGATATGCCAAAAACAGTAACAAGTCTCACAATGGAGATGTTACTGGTGCCCGCTCGAGGAAATCGATGAGCAACGGGATGACAGTGACAGTGACTAGCTGACATATAAACAAAGCAATGCAACACAACTTCGCCTAGAGTTTTAACACTAAACACGGGAATGGCAATGATTAAATAACCATAATTTTTACACTCAAAGAGGGAAGCCAAACTCAGATTGGGTTTAAAGCGATGACCTTATCTCAGAAAGATTCTTTTTAATCTCATGATCCCACCTTGAGGATCTGTTGTGCTTAAGATCCTGGGCTTAAAGGGGCTGATATGAAAGAATTTCTATCTTCTAACTACAAATAGTCTTACAGAAAAACTCAAAAATAAGTTTCCCTCCTTCTAAAGGACATCAAATTTCTCTGCAGGTACTGTGAACATTAGGCTTGCTCTGCTGATAAGTCCACCTTGAACTACTATTCACCTCCTATCCCCAGAGCCCCATATGTATGCTGGCTGCTGTCCTCTTTGGAGAGACAAGTGTCTGTTTTCAGGGGACTGCGTGAAAGGCAAGGAACATGGCTTTCATTCTACGTCTTTAGAAGCTGTGTCTGGGTGTGAAAGAAAGCTCAATGGGCTAGATAGAGTTCATGCTTTGCATTCTGATCCCTGGCATTGTATGGTCACTTGAGCACCTCTAGAAGTCACCCCCAAATACAGGGTGACTAATACATGTCCTTTCTTAGAATACTGACATTTTACATAAAGTCTATCAGGGTATAGTGAGATTTAATTGGCTTTAACAAAACCTCCCCAAAGAACTTGCATGATTAAGGTATAAACTTAACTTTTTCTTTGAGAATAAGTAGTGCAGAGATGATTAAATGGTATGAGTTTGTACTTTCCCCATCTTATTGTTTGCCATCTTCAATGCAAGACTCTGCTTCAGTAGTCTGTGTCAGAATTGTGTTGCTGCCACAATTCTGGTCATTGATTGGGCACTAGTATTGTGGCCATGTGAAACAATCTGTTCAGGGTAAGAGAATAAGCACAGTGAGTGTTAAGTCACTGTTGTTGTCCATGTGAGAGAGAATGGTAACTTGATTCAAGAAGGGAGAGAGAAGGGAACGGGCATATCTGAGATATTTGGAAGCAGTGTTGGTTTGTTTGTTTTTGGATGGTGGCGGGGTCCTAAGTGGTGTTAAGGAGACATGAGGGCATGACCTTTGATTCTCAGCCGACTACTCAGTTTAATTCAAGGGCAGGATCATGAGAATATCTGCTCACCAGTTGGGTTTCAGACTATTCTGTGGATTTTTCCACCCCTAAATGAACACCTTGTCTCATAGACTTCCATTATTAGGCATAAACCTGTGCCCCTACCTACTCTGTTTTGTTTCTGAAATAATCTGGCCATTTTTTTTCAGATCAGTCTTTGGAGATCTCAGTTCTGCCTGGTGCCGTTTTCCTGTCCCCAGAGTGAGTTCTGACCCTGTGTTTCTGTAGTCACAGGATACCTTGGGACCAGCACGAGCAAATCAAGCTGTTGGGAATAGACATATTATTTATTTCCAAATGAAGCAAGACCTTGGAAAATTTTCTTGTATAAAATCTCCTCTTAGTGATGATTATTTATTGGTTATAAGAACAGCAATAGAAGTATTTTTAGAAAGTGAGAAAATGGGCAACCATGAAATATTAGCAGGTTAGATATCTGTTATTGATACTTTTATAATTTTGATAAATATCTATTACAAATGAAGAGAAGAGAAAAAGAGAAGCAACCATATTTATTCAAGAGAAAGTTGAACATTATTTTTTAGGTAAAGGTGTCTTGGTGGTCCTAGAACTGGTCTCCTGTTAGGTAGAACCAGAAACAGTTCCAATAAGGCTTCTCAAAGCTGATCAGTTACTATGGAGCGCTGTGAAATGCTAAATTATTGAGCAACAAACTGGTATTTTGGAGAGAAAATTTAGTAAACTACAACATGAAATAAAGTTGCTTTAACAATAGATCATGTTATACATACAACAGTTCCCCGCCTAAGCACCAGTTTACACAGCAGCGATTTTCTTGGCAGATATATAATAAACCAGAGGGTGTTAAGTTCTCATAGATATCTCCATGAAAACACCCAAATCTGGGAAATTAATTGTCAATATTTAGGGGATATTTTTGTCAAGGCTAGGGCATCTGGTAGTTTCAGATCAGAACATCCTCCTTTTGGATAGAATCAGAAAATACTAGCCACTGGCATCATTTCAGTGCATTAGTCAAGTTACAATGCATTTGGGGTGAGGGACAGTCAATTTTATATTAGTGACATTTGAGTCATGTTTTTTTGACCTAAGGTTTGGCTATTTTCCACCTCTACCAATACGTTTTAAGTCATTTCATCAGTTTTTGATATTATGATCACATAGTTTTTTGTAGTCAGTTTGAGATGGTTATTTAAAAAAAATTCTTATGTTCTGTTTATTCAAATATATTCCTTTATGCACCAGTGATATTATAATTTTGAGAATGATTTTAATGCTGTGTGCCAGAACCATTTACCAAGTATTCACAAGGTTCTTCACAATGAAGTTATATTCGCTGATGTTTGTGAATCTATTGAGATGTGATGATTTACATAATTTGGGAGGGCATAGATGCTTCATGGGTCCTGAATTCTAATTAGAATTCTAAATAGAATAAAAATGTAAATAAGTTTCTATAAATTATAGTTGCTCCTTTCTCTATTTCTTCCTTAATCTCTCTTTTCCTTCCTCCTTTCCTTCCTTCCTCCCTCCTTCCCTCCTTTCTTTCCTTCCTTCCTTCCTTCCTTCCTTCCTTCCTTCCTTCCTTCCTTCCTTCCTTCCTTCCTTCCTTCCTTCCTTCCTTCCTTCCTTCCTTCCTCTTCTTCTCTCTTTCTTTCTTTCATCCCCACAGAGTAAGCCCTGACAGTGCTCAGGGTTTATTCTTGGCTCTGTGCTCAGCGATCACTCCTGATGATGCTTGGAGGATTATATGAGGTACCAAGTTCTATGGCAGTGCTATGGCAGTGTAAACACTATATATTAGAATTATTTTGGGAAAACTTTCCCTTTCTTTCTTTCTTTCTTTCTTTCTTTCTTTCTTTCTTTCTTTCTTTCTTTCTTTCTTTCTTTCTTTCTTTCTTTCTTTCTTTCTTTCTTTTCTTTTTGATTTTTGGGTCACATCTGGCAATGCACAGGGGTTACTCCTGGCTCTGCACTTAGGAATCACCCCTGGCTGTGCTCAGGGACTATATGGGATGCTGGGAATTGAACCCGGGTCGGCCGCGTGCAAGGCAAATGCCCTACCCACTGTACTATCGCTCTAGCCCCCAAACTTTCAATTTCTAATATTAGAACTATCTTTGACCTTCCTAACCTGAATCTCTCTCTCTGCAGGTGGGCGTCAATACTTAAATATTATTTGGAAGCAAATCCTAGATTTATACCATCTCATGTGCAAATATTTAAATGTTTATATATTTAAGTGATGTATCCTCTTCATTAAAATATTATCAATTTAAAAAATAATTAATTTAAATAATAATATATATTGATTTTGGGTTTTATCCAGGTATACTTGAGGGTTGCTCTTGCAGTGCTCAACAGAATGAACACACAGTGGATCATGAATGTGAGAGATCAGTTATGAAATCCATAGTTCTTGTATGCAAAGCATATCTCAACCAATTTATCTAAATCTCTGGATAAACTTTTATGATATATACTTTTCTGTTAATATATGCCTTTTCCATTTTCTCTATTTTGTTTTAAATTCGAAATTTGTTGAGGAAATCAGGTTATCATGCAATTTCCTGTCATTTAAATCAATATTATCCAATAGAAATAAGATAAAATATGATATTTAATTAAGTTATTAAACATAATATACCAAAATTTAAACATGTTATCAATATTAAATTATTAATAAAATAGTAAAAATAATTTAATATTTAACTAGGTAGTAAATAACTTAATACACACAGGATTTGTATTCCACAAGGAATACAATTTCACAATTATAGTAGTACCTGACTTTTGCCAAGGCATACTTCAGAGTCTCAATCTCCATATGTGCCAAGTAGTTACAGTATTAGAAATATCATGTCTAAACTTTGTTGAAGTATCCCTTGGTCTAGTTTAATATTTTTATGTAAATAAATAAATCTAAAATTTTGTTCTTTGGGTGTTGTGTTTTGCTTTGTTTTTACTTTGCATCACTACTTCATAGGTTGTGTTTTTTGAGAGATATAATTGTTACTCCTTCTCTGATGTAGTTACCCACTGATACATAATGTTTACTACATTGATTTACTCGGGATTATGTAATGGTATTTTGGAATTCTTCATCTTCTAGTAGAACTAGGTACAGAAAAGGGTAATTTCCTCTCATAACTACTAGAGTATCTGGATATATATTCACACAAAAATAGAATAAAGTGTCAATTATTCTTTATTTACTAGTTTTCAAAGAATAAAAGTGCATTTTATACAAAGAAAGGTAATTTGGTTTTTATGTTAGAAAACACCATATTAGAGATTATGCTTAAGTATCTTTATTAGTAAGTAAGACATCATAATAAAAATCTCTATCATGAAACGAATCACGAAATCCCATTGATCGTTGAGTGGCGCGAGTGGTCTCAGTAACCTCTACATTCATCCTATCCCTGAGGTCTTATAAGCCTCTCCTCGGCCTCCCCAATGATGCCGCATTGGAGGCTCTTTCAGGGTCAGGGGAATGAGATTCAGCTGGTTACTGGCTTTGGCATATAGATACACCATGGGAAGCTTGTGAGGCTGTCCCATGTGGGCAGGAAGCTCTCAGTAGCTTGTGAGTTTCTCCCAGAGGGAAAAGTAGGTTATAAGATAGCGCTTCTGGGAGCTTGCTTTTAAGTCTCTAGATGTTGGCCGTTGATAGGATTACACACACCTGGTTTCCTCTGCCGGTACCTTCATTCGTGAGGCCTGTCCGAACGTGTGGAGAGGGGCCTTGAGCACGGCTGTGGCTACGTTCCAGTGGTCTTCGGCCGCCGGGAGCTCTGCTCGGGGCAGGGAGGGAAGCTGGAGCCCATCCCCTCTAAGGGGCCCCGGAGAAGACAGCCAGGCATGCAGGCAAGAAACTCTCTATAAAAGTAAAAAAGTAAAAAATAAGCTACCTGACCACGCATAGAAAATTCAATATAAATAAGATGTTTATTCATTATTGAAAACTGTAACTCTTAGTAAGTTAGGAATAAACAATCTTTCTTAATCTAGTGGAAGGCAACCATAAATGCTTTGAGTGAATGCCAAACTCAGTGCCAACTAATAAGAATTTTGCTTTGTGTTCTACATTTTGGGGGATGGGGTATATACCTGGCAGTGTTTTGGGCTTACTCCTGGATCTGGGCTAAGGGATAATTCCTAGTGGGGCCTAGGACACCATATGGAGTGCTGGGGATTGAACCCAGATGGGCGGAGTGGAGGGCAAACTTCTTCCCTGTCGTACTATTGCTGCAGCCCCACTATCTTGTCTTATAAGAAGTTCTTTTAATGCTTCTTGCAAAATTCAAGGCTAAGAATTCCTTAAAAGTGTTACCTGTCCCTGAAACTTTATACCAATCCTTCAAATCTGAATAATCTAGTTAGAGTTTTCTTGGAGATGTATTCATTTCATTGTGTTTTTGTACCATATTCCTCCATTTTCTTCTGGTGTGAAGTCCCATTTGATGTATCTTCTTTGAATCTCATGGGTTTCCTCTTATGAACTTCCTTTTTTGATCTTGCTGCTTTTACTACTCTACCTCTATCTTTGGCTTTTGTCATTTTGAGTACAATGTGTTTTGGAATTTTCCTGACTTTATTTTTGCTGGGCTGGAATGATAGCACAGTGGGTAGAGCATTTGCCTTGTAGGTGGCCGACCCGGGTTCGATTCCTCTGCCCCTCTCAGATACTACACTTGACCTTAGCCAAAAGGCTGAGAAGCGATCTTCCCCTCTCAGAGAGCGCGGCAAGCTACTGAGAGTATCCCACCTACACGGCAGAGCCTGGCAAGCTCCCCATGGCATATTCAATATGCCAAAAAACAGTAACAACAAGTCTCACAATGGAGATGTTACTGGTGCCCGCTAGAGCAAATCAATGAACAACGGGAGGACAGTGCTACAGTGATATTTTTGCTGAGACCTTTAGTGTCTTTTGGATCTGGTGGCTTTCTTCCTCAACCCTGGGGAATTCTTATATATGATTTTTTTTCAGTGAGTGGCTCTTCATTGAATTTTCCTTCTATTTCTTCAGGAACTCTGATGATTCTGATATTGTTCTTCTTGGACTTGTCCCATAGTTCTCTGGTGTGCTGCCCATTTATTTTCAGACGGTTTTTCTACCTTCTGTTGCCTTCTAGAGGTTTCCTGCATCTCATCATGGAGCCCCTCAATCTCTTCAGAAACTATTCTTCTGCTGCTAAGACCCACTAATTTTTTGTACTACCTACCACACTCATCATTTCTGTCATTTTTCAATTGTAGTTTTCTCAGTTTGGCTCTTGTATTTCTTGTGCTTTGCTGTGCCACTGTTTTAGTCTAGAACATACCCTCACCATGGCGTCACTAAAGTCACTCTCTGAGAATTTACAGAGCTGGCTGAGTCTCCTGTGTTAGTGTTTTTACTCACCGAACTTGTGCTTCTATGTGTCTTCCCCATTGGTTGCTCCTGGGGTGCTGAAGGTAAATCTCTGTAGTTAGCAACCTGGGAGTCTCCGAGGGATCAACGGATCACGGGATGTTGCTTTCTTCCTCTCTTGCCTGTCTTCTGCAGTAATAGGAAGTGTAGCTGTGATAAGGGTCATTTGATGAGTAGAGCTGTTGGTAGAATGCCCACACAGTACAGTCTCACCTCAAGAGGGGTGGTGGGGATCGAGGTGGGAGGGAGCAAGCAGAGGCTCAGGAGATGTGGAGCTGGGCTTGTTGATATGACAGTGGTCAGGCATGGAGGCAGCTGAGACAGAGCTAGAAGGTAGGGGAATCCATTTTGGTTCCAGAAAGGTGCTGAGATGACTTATGACTCAGATAAATCATACAGGTGACTTATTTCTAGAAAGGTGGGAGAGCAAGTAGCGGTTCCAGGGTTTTTTAACTTAAAAAAATTATTCTTATATAAAAGACCACCAGTTTCAGTGGACCAGGAGTAATGTGCATGTATACTTCTGTTTCTGGCTTTTTCTCCTGGCCACAGGGAGGCAAGGGCTGAATAAGTGTGGTGCTGATGCAACCAAGGACTGTCTGGGCACTTTTCTTTTCTTGGGACTGCTGTTTCATGTGGTCACTCTACATGCGCAAGTCTAAACTGTTCACTACACATTTGCCTAAAGCCAGCCAGATTGCTTACACAGCATCTGAAGACATCAGGGAGAACATACCAGAGACCAAGGTGAAAAGCAGAATTGTCTTAAAAAGCCTACCTTGACCTAACCTTGGACCACACACTGTCACTGCTACCATCTTCTCTGTCAAGGGCTGCTTAGCTCGCTAATCACCTATTATCTATGCACAATGATATTTCCATCAATTCAGCAGCTAAAAACAACACTCACCTCTTTCCTCAGTTTTTTTTTTTTCTGGAGAAGTCTGGCTTAACTGGGATGTCTAGTTTAGGATCTCACTAGGAAATTGGTCTCATAGGCAGAACGTTTGACCTCTTATGGGGGCAGTCTATGAACAGGAACTGATGGTAGGAATGAGTATAAGTTGTTATTATTATTATTATTATTATTATTTTGGCTCTTGACTGGAGGTGGTCCTTATTTTTTATCACATGAACTTTTCCGTGTGATAAGGAGTGAGAGTTTACTAACAGACGGGTTGCAATCTTATGAGAAGTCATCAAGGACATGTAATCAGTACTCTTTACCCACTTTGGCTTACTTATAGGTTAGAAGCAAATCCAATTCCCACCCACACTCAAGTGATAGAGATCAAACAGGGATAGGGATCAAATAGGGTTGTTTTTCTTTTTCTTTTTTTCTTTTCTCCCAGGAAAAGCCATGATCTTTTCTCTGTCAGGGTATTTGCAGAAATTATTCCTTTGCTCTGGAAGTTCTTTCCTACCCATGTTTACCTTGCTGGCTCCTTCTCCTGGGGCAATTTCAACTCAAGCATGAGTTTTTTATTTATTGTTTTAAATTTTATTGAATCACCATGAGATAGTTTCAAGCTTTCATGTTTGGGTTACAATCACACAATGATCAAACATCCTTCCCTCCACCAGTGCACATTCCCCCCCACCAATATCCCTGGTATACCCCCCCTTTCCGCCCTCCCCCTGCCTCCATGCCAGACAATATTCCCCATACTCTCTCTCTACTCTTGGGCATTATGGCTTGCAACACATACACTGAGAGGTCATCGTGTTTGGTCTGTTATCTACTTTCTGCATACATCTCCCATCCTGCATGAGTTTTTAATGGAGGAACTTCCAGTGCTCCTAAGCCTATGTTAGGAGCAATTTTAGAGATTGCACTTTTATATCACTCATCACAGTTTGCAAATAGTTGGTCAAGTTTTGTCTCTCTCCTAAAAAATCCCCAAATAAGAGCAGCATCAGAACAGGTTTCCTATCACCTGTGTAGCCTCAGCAGCCAGCAAAAGCTGTTGATATAGAGTAGATACCGGACAAACAAGCAAGTGATGGTGTTTTACTACGTGAGACAGGCAATTAAGAGGTGAAGAAACTTTCCTTTTACATGATTTTTCTCAGTTCCATGGAAAGGGCTTAGGGGATTTAAAACAGTTGTCACTGCCATCTTTCCCCGGAGTATTTTTATGGTGGCGTGAGGTGGGGGTGGGGTGCAGTGGGGGTGGGGACTAGGGTTCACCCCTGGCAGTGCTCAGTCAGCGGCTGCTCCTGGCTCTGTGCTGGGTCTTTCCAGATACAGAATGCCCGCAGCCCATGGAGCTGTCTCTCTGGCCCTCGCAGTAGTTTGGCTTGTGTTTTTATTTTTTGGTATCTGCGTGTTTTCTTCTTTCATCTTTTCTGCTCTTTCTCTATGTCTCTATGTAAAAAAGTTTTGTTATATATTCCAACAAGATTGCTCATTTCATAGATATACTAGTCATTTAGTTGTTGCCAAAGCTAAGACAATTTTCCCCTTCCTTCTCTGTAATTTTCTCCTTTCCTAATGTTATTTATTTATTATTTATCTTTTAGTCTAATCAAATTTGTCAACATTTCACTCTTTCACTTCCCTTTTCAAGGAAATAACTTGTAGTTTTACTGAATAAATTAGATATTCTATTGGATAAAACATTGAGAGCAATGATTTATTGGTGACTTAATTTATAATTTATTAGTCTTAATCAATGAAAATAATTTTATTTCTATTTTGTTTGTTTTTGTTTTGGGGTTAAAGCCACCAGTGCTCCTGGCTCTGCACTCAGTAATCACTCCTGGCAGTGCTAGGAGAACCATATGGGGGCTAAGGATCAAAACTGGGTCCTCCACGTGTACAGCAAGAACGCAACCAACAATACTATCTCTCTAGCTCTGAAAATAATTTTATTTCTCTGAGTTATTTTCTTTTATATTTCTAAATTAGTGAGTTGTTTAAATCTTTCTTGATTTTAAATATATTATTTATTTATTACATTATCCCCAAAGTACCTCTTGCTAAGTTTCTCATTTTCAGTTATTTATTTATTACATTATCCCCAAAGTACCTCTTGCTAAGTTTCTCATTTTCAGTTTACTAAAAAAGGCAGTAATTTTAGTTTCAATTCTCCTTTAAGTGTTCTTCAGATACAGTTAAGAGGTTTTGCTTTTCTTATTAATATGTGAGTTTACTTTTTTTTAAAGCTTTTTTAAATAAAATCACCACGAATTACAAACTTACTAAGATATTTATGATTTTCAGGTGAATAATGTTCTAACACCAACTCCTTCACACTTAGTGTCAGCAGGTACATCAGTGGACATTACCTTCCACCAGTGTTCCCAGATCCTCTCCCACTCCTCAGCCTGCCTCTTGGCAGGTGCTTTTGCTTTCTGTCATTGGCCTAGGTGTTCCCTTCCCTAACTTATTTCCTTCCCCCAGCCCTCACCCTCTCTCGCCCCAGTGGCAAGCTTCCTACTGAAGACCAGTTCTGCTCTTCATTTCCTTTGGGCATTTGATATTCCCCTAGAAAGTTTCCCTCTCACATATGAGAGACATCATCCTGAGCCTGTCCTCTCTCTCTGACTTCACTCACCATGATATTCTCCAGATCCATCCATTCTCCAGATCCATCCAAATTGCATGACTTCATCTTAACTGAGATCAGAGTGATCAATATTATGTGCTTTGCGTTCAGAAAATTTCTGAAATTGAAGATATTCTCTGACTTATTTTCAGTTTTTGTAGTTATTCCATGGGTGTTTGAGAACAATTGTCTGTCCTCACTCTGCTTTCTTGAGAGTTTGTTTTGATGGTAGGCAGGTAAATATATATTAACTCAAGTTTATCATTTGCTATTCAAGTTTTTACATTCTTTTATAAGTTCTGCTTACTGGACCATATATATCTATAGTTTATAAACATATGCTATATGCACTGCCAGTTTCTTTTTAAATAAGTAACATTTTAATGTTTATTCTTAAGAACAGTGTTTCCCAAGGTGGGCAACACTACTCATGGGTAACAGCAGTTTCTCCTGCACTTGGGGAGTACTTTCTGTTTCACAGCCATAAAAGGATAGATTCCTAGAGGGTACTGAGGATTTTATTTTCTGAAAAGGGGGTGGTAGATCAAATAAGTTTGGGAACTTCTTGCTTATAAGTTATGTCATATAACTGGCTATTATATATTTTGTGTTAAATATTTCTTTAATCAATATGAAATATTCTACTTTCCATTGAATGGTTTTTCATCTCACATTTTTTGCACATTAAATTAATATCACTGAAGTTGCTTTTATCCTCAGAGCATTACACTTAATATAAGTTTTCTCCAAAATCTTATTTCAATTTATATGGTCATTTTGTCATACACATGGCATATGCTTCACTAGGAAATTGCAAACAGTTTTTCTCCTATTTAGAGAAAAACTTATTATAATTACACAATTGAATCATATGCTTTGCTTTCCATTCACTATTCTTTTCTGTTGCTTTTTCTTCTCTCTGAAGACCAAGAGAAAAACATAAAAGTTGCCAATTAAAAAAGGCAAGTCACCTACTCCAGATGAAATCCTGGTGACCAAGACCTTCCACAAGCATGGCCCAGGTATGCAGGTTCCAGGACTGAATCTCCAGGTCGAATGGCAACCGAAGACCTGAGCTGTCCCTCCCCAAGGCCCTGCCCACCCAGCAGACTGACTGTCATGCCCACAATTTGCCTCCGTATGCCAACTTAGCACATCAACCGCCCTGGCCCAGAGACTCCCAGTTGAATCCCAAAAATGGATTAGTACCATACAGAGATGTCTCTGAAATCCAACCATTTACAATCTAGAAATTTACATTTACAATTGCAGCCATGTGAGCTCTCACGGTATTCAAAATGAGCAATGGGAAATGAATTATCTAGCGTCTGCCCCTGGCAGGTAGGCTTGAATGGTGGTGGGAAGTTTTGAGCAAAACATAATGCCCAAAATTAGAGAGAGAGTATTGGGGAAATTGTTTGCCATAGAGGTAGGGTGAGGACTGGGATGTGGGGGAGGGGCTCAGTGGGGGGTGGGGGGAGAATACCAGGGACATTGGTGGTGGAAAATGTGCCCTGGTGGAGGGATGGGTGTTCCATCACTGTATGGCTGAATTTCAAACATGAAAGCTTTGTAACTCTATCTCACGGTGATACAATTAAAAAAAAAAAGTAATGTGGAGTTCATGCCCAATTCAATCAGCTTAATCAATTGCTGAGCAAATAGCAGTACTCCTACATTATTTTTTTTTAAAAGACAAGTTATTTATAGGAGAATAAGTGGAGAAGTCAATGGGCTTTGCATCTTCCCTTCTGGATACTGGAAGACAACGGAAAAAATGCATGTTGATCTGAGGAAAAATTATTTTTAAATTAGAATTCTATATTATTTTTACATTAGAATTCTATTTTTAAATTAGAATTCTATAAAGGCTTTCTTTATTATTGCAAAGCCCTGAGCATGCCTTCTTAAATTTTCCTCTGAGCCACTTCTTTGGCCTCATTCTAGTCCCCACCCTGCATCAAACACTTACTATGTGGCCAGTAATAGAAATTAATCCCCTGGCTTAGGGTATCTCTGAAATTGTTTCTATCTGAGATGCACTTCTCTTTCACAAGTTATAGATCGTGGTTTTTCAACTTTTGGTTTATTCTATCAATTTTATTTTTGATAAAAATACCTCTACCTTTTACTTTGGGATTTATAATATTTTACGAAGAAAGTTAATGATGAAGCATCTAAAAATGTAGCATTTTAATACATACTGTGATCTTTCTCTTTTTCCAGTTGTTTTCCTGTAGAATCTACTATTGGAAGGTTTTCCTCTTCAAATAAAATCTGAGAGTTGCAGCAGTTATGCATAAAATTACATATTCTTTCCTAACTACTTTTCTGTCAGGTTCCTAAAAGGTTCCTAAATATGCCACTGAAAATTTTGCTCATATTGGTTTTCTTCTTCCTCTGAGTCCTTTTATACTTATTACAAAAGACATAGAATTAATATCTTTCTTTGTGCTCTTATTGCCTGTCTGACACAGTAAAACATCATTCTTGACTTATTTATTTAGACTCTACTTGCACCAATTGCTGTTCAGTGTTAGGGCTACAAAGGTGAAGACAACAACCCCAGTTCTGTTTATGCCCTCAAAAAGTTATTTGGGATATGGGGTGGGGGGCGGGAGAGGGAGGAGGAGGGAGGGGAGAGGAGAGAGAGAGAGAGAGAGAGAGAGAGAGAGAGAGAGAGAGAGAGAGAGAGAGAGAGAGAGAGAGAGAGAGAGAGAGAAGGGATGGATGTTGAATTGGAAACCATGGTGAGTGGTGTGAATGAAAGGAGAGACTACAGTCATGTTTAAAAGTGGGCCTGACTGAAAAAGTGATGCTGGAATTGAAATCTGCAGGGGAAACAGGAATTAACTGGGAACTCTTGGGAAGAAAAAATGAATATTTGGGGACAAAAGAACACTTTGTGCAGATGCCTTGAGGCAGGACAGAACACATTCTTGGAACTGGGAAAAGGCCAAAGTGACCAGAGGTCTTCTAGCCTCTCCCTTGAGGGAGAGTATTGAGAAACAAGGCTGCAAAAGAAGGGAAGGGGTCATTTGCTCTAGGTGTTGTGAGTTTTGGTCCTACTCTTTAGTGTAATTAGAATTCACTGATAGGATTTTAAACTGGAAAGTGATGTGATTGTGTACAATGGCTTAAATTGAAAGGAAAAATAAGTTTGGGAACAGCCCAGAAAATGAAATGGAGGACATAAGACAATCAGTTAAGAGACTGTTACAGTAGTCCAGGTAGATGGGTTCAGAAAGAATATAAAAAGGAAATAGATGGACTCTAGAGATATTAAAGTCAGAACTACTCTTGTGATGTTTTGGACATGAGAACATGATGTTTTGCAAATAAGAAGTAGTGAAAATGATTCTCCAAAGTGCAGGTGAATAAACTTTGAGTACTATTTACTGAGATGCAAAACACATCAGGTAAAATAAGTTGAGGGGATAGATTATGTGTCCAACTTGTGATATTTGAGTATGAAGTGCCTTTGATAGGAGTAAAGATTACTTGTAGCTATCTTGGTACATTATTTAAAGGGAAAATCCAGGAGAGATGCATATTTATGAGATACGGTTCTTAAATGTGCTTTGATTGCCTTAAGTGCTCGTCTAGAAGAGGGTCTGAACTGAAACTTGAGAAACTTAGACTATGTAGAAGAGGATGAGCCAGCAAGAGGACGAAGTGGCAGGAGGAAAATGGAGGAAAACCGGAAGATCACAACCCCATGGGAACCAAGTGCCAAGAGACCTTACTTCCATTTTAATTTTATCTTTGTTTCTTTGTACCATACCTGGCCATGTTCAGGAAGTGTTCCTGGCTCTGTGCTCAGAAGTGCTCACGGGCAGTACTTGGGGGACTAAGGTACTGAGGCTCAAATCAGGTTTGTCTGCATGTAAGGCAGTGCTTTACCTCCTGCATAGTCTCTGCAGACCCAATTTTAATTCTGAATGTGAGAAAACAGTATGTTTTGAAAGAGATGGAAGGATTTAAGAGAGACCTTAAGTTAGAGGACCTGAAAAAAAATACTTATGGTTCCTAAAGCAGATAGGAGAGTATGGGATGCAGTGGGCCTTGGGGGGGGGCTTTGGAAAGTCACTGGCTCTCTCTCAGGGTCCATATGCCCTTTCCATGCATAGCTGTGCCTTCTGAGGCACTATCAGATGGATGAATGTCTTTGATGTTTGGATTTTTTGGGAGGGGAGGGGGTCTGTGAATAATAATGACATTTAGGATATTTTCTCTTAACATTAATTTAACATTAAATAAACTGCTTTTTTCTTTTTAAAATATAATTGTGGTATGTGCCTTGGAGGGAATAAGGCTCTTCATATCAAGGACTCTGCCAATATTATTTTATATCTCCCTTTGCACTTTGTGGGATTCAGTGTTTTGCTTCAGGTCTGGTACAGAGAGCAGGTAAGTGGGGGAGAGGAGGTTCAGGCAGTTCTCACTTTTCTTCATTACTGCTTGCTCAGATGGTACTACTGGAACTTTATGTCTCTGTTGCCCTCTAAGCAGTGGTTTCTGAGTGGGTCCAAATAGTGCAAACCACAGCCACATGAACACTCAGAGTAATCACATGACAGTGAAGACTTTGTTTTATGTCAGGTGATTAAATGCAGGGCTTTCAGAATATGCAGCATCTAGAGATTAACTAACCTGTAACTGAAGATTGATGCTTTATCATTTATCAGCAAGAAAATCAGCAGAAATATAAGGTTTTATTCTACATTGACAAGAAAAACCTCACTTGAAAAAGGTCTTTCTCTTTTTGCATGTTACTTATTCATCTCAACAGGGATGGGAAAAAATGAAGTAAAAGAGCTAGTTCAGTAATACAAACATATAAGTATTATCATCTTTTTGTTTTGTTTTGGGTCCACACCCAACAACGCTCAGAGGTTACTCCTGGCTCTTTGCTCAAGGATCACTCTTGGTAATACTCTGGACATTACCAGGTGCCAGAAATTGAACCGGGGTCGGTCTTGTGCAAAGCAGATGCCTTACCCACTATACTTAGGTTCCAGGCCCTAAATTATATATATTTTAAACAAAGGAAGCACCAGAATAATTTTTTTCAGTCATTCTAGAAAGCAACAATCAAAATTCAAAGAGAAAATAATGAAGAGGGAAAAAAAGTAAAAGATTTCGTGTAAAAGTTAAAAAGAATAAGAAGCAGGAATCCAGTGTAAGAGGGGAGTTATTATTGGAGTTATTATTTTTCTTATCATAAAAATAGAAAGTAATGGGAAATGACAGAAATAAAAAGTAATGGGGAAAAAAAGTAATGGGATATTTGGTTTTAACATATTTGCTTGTATTCTCTTATGTATGGGCTTAAATGACTCCAGAATGAAATACAACAACCTTCTCACACTTCCCTTGTGATGGGAAGGTGCTCAGTGGTGGGATTAGTGTTTGAATATTATCTGTAATGAACTATTATGAACTACTTTATGAAAATAGAATATATAAAAATTTAAAATAAAGAAAAAAAGAAAAGTAATGGAAAATGACAGAAAAACAAAAGGCTTTAGTTGGAGTTCAAATATGCAATCTAAAACATGTAATTCTCCTCATTAATTGCAGGAAGACAGAAGAATTCGCTCAGCCCTGACGCAAGCATTCTTTCAGTTGCTCAGGGTGGTGTGTCGGCTATCCAGAAGAGAAAGGCTCACTTGGTCAGGACAGTGTGCTTTCTACAGAGGTTACTGCTCCTGAAGGACAGTTCAGTCCCTCTGCCACAGCTCTCCTGGGAAAGTGCTAATTCCCTCTTCACGATGACTGCCAACTCTGGGTAATCACTAGGCCTTGCTGCTTTCCCTTGACCCCGCTCACACTTTTATAAAATCTTCCTTCAGTTGCTCCTTTGAGACTATTTGCTAGTCCCACTCACCAAGTGAGAGATAATACTTTAAGTTCTTTTTAAATTATACCTAGCAATGACTGTCCATCACGGGCTGCTAATTGAGATGAGAGACATGATGTCATTTTCCCTCTCAGTTCCATGTCCACATGCCTCTCATAATGTGCTTGACCTGTGTGAAGTGTAAGTCCTTGATTATCAGGAACAAGTGGCTGTAAAACACGAGCATACTCCCTTTGGCACATGAAAAAATAAGAATCAACTATCAGAGTCATTGTCAGCTTATGAAAACTGCCATGTGAATTACTAAAAAGCACTTTTGCAAAATAGATTAGGCTAGAACTTTCCCCACTTACCCTTTTAGAGACTGTGTGTGGTTAGGGTACAGCTTACTCTAAGTAGTGGCTCTACCTACACAACTACCAGAGGAAAAGCTGGTTATGTTGGTTTTACTGAGAAGTGATTCCTCCTTGAACTGTATAGGCTGACAAAATAATATTCAGAATGTTCAATAGTCCATAACCATAGCATAACTTTTCAGATAAGTCAAGTCTTCCAATGTGCTTATGAGAAGAGACTCGTTGATATTTTTAAATGATAGCACAGATCACAAAAGAACACCACATCCAGGCATAAATGCTCACTGATTAATGATTGTATTTCCCAAAATTTCATGAAAACACTTCTCTCAGGATGCAGTTCAGCTCAGACGTGAAAGAGCACTGCCCTCTCTCCTCCTTACTTCAGATCCACTTCTATTTTAGCATTCTTGCTCTCCTTTGCTCAGTGACATGGTTCTCCTATGTCTCCTTTATTGAATTTCCTAGGGACAACACAATGCACACATACAAGTTTTTCCTTTATCCTGCTTCTTAATGCCCAAGTGGACTGCAACTCAGTTGTGAAATAGGCAAAATGGATTTAAGTTTCTTTACTTTGAGTCTGTTTCTGTTTCCTTGGTACCCTTTTCCCCATCTCAAGATTTCAAGATCTTTTTTTAATTGGATGAAAACTCACTCTCTCCTCAAATATTTTTTCAATTATTCATATTTTATCTCCTTTCTAACAATGATAAATCTTTGCCTATGCCTTGTGGTACTTTGGTGCCATGGTGTTATCCTATGATTACCTGTTTTGATCTGTGTGAGTATAACCAGATTCCACTGCTTATTGTTGAACAATATCATCATCTTTCTCAACATAGAACAGGTAAAGGGTCCAAGACTAATCTAGTATTTGTCATGAAATACTTTTATTGATTATGTGCAAAATGTTGAGGGTGGGGCTTTATATATGCTGAAAAACATATAACATTTAATATTGACAACTAATTTATTGTTTAATTATAAATATTTAAAATAATAGGGTAAATAGGTAGTACAGGAGGTAGGTGTTTGCCTTCCATGCAACCAACCCTAATTTGATTCCCAGCTCTGCATGTGATTCTCTATCCCATGTATCACTAGGGGTCACACCTAGGCACAGAGCCAGGAATAGCTTCTGAGCATCACCAAATGTGGTTCAACCTCCCTCTTTCTAAATATCACTGTCACTGTGACTGTCATCCCATTTCTCATCGATTTGTTCGAGCAGCACCAGTAACATCTCTCATTGCGAGACTTATTGTTACTGTTTTTGGCATATCCAATATGCCATGGGGAGCTTGCCAGGCTCTGCGGTGCGGGTGTTATACTCTCCATAGCTTGCCGGGATCTCTGAGAGGGGCGGAGTAACCGAACACAGGTTGGCCGCATGAAAGGTGAATGCCCTACCGCTTTGCTATCGAGCCAGCCCTTCCTAAATATAATTAAACCAAAATGAAATAAAAAGTTAAAATTTGACTACAAAATTCTTGACCTCCTTTTTTCTAACAGCTGCATAGTATTCCATTGTATAGATGTACCAAAGTTTGCTCAACCAGTCATCCGTTCTGGGGCATTCGGGTTTTTTCCAGATTCTGGCTATTGTAAACAGCGCTGCGATGAACATACATGTGCAGATGTTGTTTCGATTGTACTTTTTTGCCTCTCTGGGATATATTCCCAGCAGTGGTATTGCTGGGTCAAATGGGAATTCAATATCTAATTTTTTGAGAGTCGTCCAAATTGTTTTCCAGAAAGAGAGAGACAGACATAGAAAGATTGCACTCATCTATGGTATATAGAATAACAGAGTGGGAGACTAACACCCAAGAACTGTAGAAATAAGTACCAGGAGGTTGACTCCATGGCTTCGAGGCTGGCCTCACGTTCCGGGGAAAGGTCAACTCAGAGAAGCGATCACCAACTACATTGTAGTCGAAGGCCATGTGGGGGAAGGGAGTTGCGGGCTGAATGAGGGCTAGAGACTGAGCACAGCGGCCACTCAACACCTTTATTGCAAACCACAACAGCTAATTAGAGAGAGAGAACAGAAGGGAATGCCTTGCCACAGTGGCAGGGTGGGGTGGGGGGGAGATGGGATTGGGGAGGGTGGGAGGGACGCTGGGTTTACGGGTGGTGGAGAATGGGCACTGGTGAAGGGATGGGTTCCCGAACTTTGTATGAGGGAAGTATAAGCACAAGTAGTGTATAAATCTGTAACTGTACCCTCACGGTGATTCTCTAATTAAAAATAAATAAATTTAAAAATAATAATAATAATAATAAATTAAAAAATAAAGTGGTGAAAAAAAAAAGTTAAAATTTATTCCTTCTTAATGCCACTTATTGTCTATTTCCTTCCTTCTCTTTGAACACAAGTTCCGTGTACTTAGAAGTGTTGTTCCTAAGAATAAGAAGAATATAATTATTTACTGAGCACTTACAATATAAGAGGCACTATGCCAAACACTTTATAAGTTACCTAATTTACACTACACCAATCCTTTGAGCAAGTGGTCAGTGGGGTTGGAAACTGAAACCATCTAACTCTGGCTCCTCTATTGTGGAGTTTCCTTAATTTCTCTGTGGATCTCCACTCACCTTACAGTGATGAGTAAGTTCACTGGCAATTCAATAGAAAATTAAACAATGATAGCAATAAAAAGCATTCCAGGAGACTTGGTTTATGTTGATTAAAGGCATAGCTGGCCCACGGAACTAGAAAAAAAATTGCAAAGAAAAATTAAGAAAATTGGAAACATGTACACAAAGTGCCTACAGAAATCCAGCAGTGCCTTAAGGCTGTGTTGTATTCCCTTCCTGATTTGTCACATTCTTTAGGAATATATTAACAATACACCCTACACCATCTTATTAAAAACTAATTCACTCCATAAAATTTTAAAATTCTACATAAAAGTACTGGAGATTAATTCATGGGTCACTTTGTTAATGACCTATGAATATTTTGTTCTCCCTGTCGCACAGCTCTAACATAACTGAACTTTGAGCACCGCTAGTGAGGTTGGCTTTGTGGACCCAGGAAACAGAAGGCTTTAGATAGGAAGAACATTTTAATCTATACCTTTTATGTCATTTCCTTTCAATTCCCCACCCTCCCCAAATTTCTTTTTCCTTCCTAAAAAGTTCCTTAAACTTGTTACTCAATTCTTTTTTTCTGCTTCTTCACAAATCTTTGTTCACTTCCTCAAATGTAAGTTAGGGTCATCTTGCACTGGTTCTTTCCTGGTTCAGAGTATGCTATTTCATTTTAAGTCCCCAGACTTTTGTGTAAATTCCCCTATCCTAATCCCGACTTTTAAGAATAAGGTTTTTTCTTATGGCCACTCAATACTTGCATTGCAGAGCACAAAACCCTAAAGGAGAGAGAGTGAAAAAAAAACGTGCCTGTCACAGAGGTGGAGGGGGGTGGAGGGGGGGGCCATGGGTGGGAGGGAAACTGGGAACATTGGTGGTGAAGAATGGGCACTGATGGAAGGATGGGCACTTGATTCATTGTATGACTGAAACATAAGCACAAAAATTTGTAAGTCTGTAACTGTACCCCATGGTGATTCATTAAAAATAAATGAATAAATAAATAAACAAGTAAATAAAATAATAGGGCTTTTACTTTCTCATGCTTACTTTGTTCTTATTTTGCAGGTCATTTCTATTTTATGTTTATTTGTCTCTTTCAACTTTTTTTTCTCTACTTCTGGTTCTTTAATTGCTCCTGTCCATTTGGTTTATGAATCTGTTTCTGTTTCTCATTTCCCATATGATTCCAGCTCAAGAAAACATACCAATCCTGACCCCTTTCCTGTCTCTCTTCTTCTCTTTACATTGGAGGCATGACTGAACCCCTATTTTTCCTCTGTGACCAGAGTGCAGCAATTTCCCAGATTGACCTGGGAAAATTCCCCAAATAATTATATCTGATCTCAGTTCATTATCTTATATTGCTCATGAATGACCCTGGTTCAATTCTCCAACACCATGTGTGGACCCTGAACATTGCCAGCAGTGACTCCTGGGCATAGAGCCAGGAGGAAGGCCTGACATTGCGGGTGTGGCCCCAAACTTCTCCAGTGAAGATTCATTTTCTTATAACTAAGATTAACTATATACCTGAAATAAAACTTATTTAAAATTTGGTCTAAGAGTTTTTTTTAAGTGCTGTTCTGAATTCATGTTAGATCAGGCATCAAGCTCACATAGTTTGTCTGAAAATTCAAGCCAAAGAAATAAATTCAAGTCAAAGAAACAAGTAATTTTCCAGCAGTATATAAGAAATCATCTCCAAGTTTGACTTACTTGGACTCAAAGTTTTAGATGTAAATAAAACAAAAAATGGAATGTTGCCCATCTCCAGTAAATTTCAAGGAATAAATACACATAACTAAGGAGGGATCAAATCAGCTACAATCCTTCAGAATAAGAATAACTTGATTTTTTAATTTGTTGAAGAAAAATGAGAAAAAATAAGCAGATTAATAGGTAATAATTCCAATCATAACATTGATTAATGGCTACAATTTAAATAAGTTTTGACTATTACTGAGATAACACTTTACCTAACATAAATTCTGGATAATATAGGCAACTATAAATATCAGCAAAAAATACATCTGAATGTGCTCAAGTTATCAGTAGTGTCCTATATTATTATGAAACATCTACATGTCAAACAGGATAAACATCACACAATGATAGAGAAATTGACAAATTTAGAATTGCTCTAAAATTCATATGGAAATTCATAGGACCCAGAATGATAAAATAATCTTGAAAAAGAGCAAAATTGAAGGACTCATTCTTGATTTTTAAACGTAGTAGACAACTATCATGACACTGTGGTACTGATATAAGGAGAACCATTGAGATCAACAGAATATAACTGAGTCCAGAAATAAATCATGTGGTCTACTGCATTTTGAAAAGGCTTCCAAGGCTACTCAATAGGGAAATAACAATCTTTTCAACAAATGATACTGGGATAATAGGCTAGTCATGTGCAAAGAAATGAAATGGATCCCTTCACACTGTACAAAAGTTGACTGAGCACTTATATGTAAATGACTAACACTACAAAACTCATAGAATAAAATAAATACATAAATATATATAAACTTGGGCCAGGCAACTATTTCTTTGGAGAGTGAGAAACCATCAATGGTGCTTAGGAACAACCACTGGCTCTGTCATTAACTGTCACTTCTGTAGGTGCTCAGGGGATCAGATGTGGTACGGGGATCAAACTGGGGTTTGCTGCATGTAAGGCAGAAGCCTTATCCATGCACTATCTCTCTGACCCTGGCAACTATTTCTTATGTGACACCAAATCCAAAGTCACACATACAAAAATACTATATTGGAGTTTGTAAAATTGTTAGACTTTGGTAATTCAGAGAATACCTTTAAAAAAGTGAAAACCCTCAGAAAGGGAGTAAATATTTGAAAGTCATACATTTGATCAGGAACTTGTGTTTAGGATACATAAATAACTTCTAAAAGTCAATAATAAAAACCAAATAACCCAATTAGAAAGAGGGCAAAGAGTATGAATCTATATTTCTTTAAAGAAAATAAATGACCAATAGCAGATGGAAAATGCCTGACACCATTAGCCACCAGGAAATGCAAATAAGAACCATAGTAGTGATATATACATTCATGAGGATGGCTATAATCATACTAACATAGACTGGGGAAAAATTGAAACTCACCTTTGGTTGGAAGTATAAAGTGATGCAATCTCTTTGGAAAATAGCCTAGCAGTTCCTCAAAAGGTTAAATATAGAGTTACCACATGACTCAGCAATTTCAGTGGTAGATATATACCCAAGAGAAATAAAAACCTTAACAACAACTGCAAAAACTAAACTGCACATGGATATTCATAGACATATTACCAAAAAAATGAAAAAAAATCAAATGATTAACAATTGATAAATGTATAAATAAAATGTGCTATACCCATATTTGGAAATGTTTGGCAATAAAAATGAAGGACTCTTTCAGACTGCAACATGAAAACATTGTGTTAGGTGAGTGAAACTGTCCACAAAGACCATCAGTTGTAGGATTTTTCATTTCTATGATGTGGTTTTAGGAAAAATAGCTACACAGATGCAGAATACATTAGGGGCCGTGAGGAGACATGGGAATATACTGTTTGTTGGAGCCAGATAGCTTTTTATAGTCATTATATAATTTTGAGCAATAGTATTAGTTTTATCATTCTACTAAGTCATTGAATTATATATTAAATAAATAAATTGTATCACATGCATATTTCCTTTTAACAGAACCATTCTTAAGAACGAGAAACTGGTGTACTTTTGGAATAGAATAAACTTTAAAATGGCTGTTCTGAAAACATTTTACCATTGAGTCTCAAGCTAATACTAGTGAAATCAGGCTGGTGTGGAAGTACTGGTTATATTAGAGAAGATTTAAGGGAGAAGGGAAATTAAATAGTATAATTAAGAATTACCTCATTTCCCAAAAATGCTTCTATTCTCAGCATTGAGGGCTTCTTCATTGATTTTCTTACTTCTGTTTTAGGAAATAAAATAAGTCAGAAGAAAGGAGAGGAAGGAAAGTGAAAGCAATATCAATGTTTGGAAACAATTGTTTGATATTGTCTGGAAACAATATCAATATTAATGTAAAGAAAAAGAACTCTTGCATTAAACAGACCTATAAGACCTATTAAACCCACCTATGCACAGTGGGTAGGGCGTTTGCCTTGCACGTGGCCAACACAGGTTTGATTCCTCTGTCCCTCTCAGAGAGCCCGGTAAGCTACCAAGAGTATCCCGCCCATATGGTAGAGCATAGCAAGCTACCCCTGGCATATTTGATATGCCAAAGAACAGTAACAACAAGTCTCACATTGGAGATGTTACTGGTGCCCACTCAAGCAACTCGATGAGCAATGGGATGGCAGTGATACAGTGATGTTCAAACCCTCACCCAGCTCATAGTTAAGCACCACATGGCAGAGTGACTCATTTAAGTGTAAGGCGACATAACCACAGAAGAGGAAAAATAGTAGAAATTTATTTTCTCATGCGCAATTTAAGAGTAATTGGGTATTTTTTGTATCATTTGTATAATTGACCCTTCTTTTTTTTTAATCAGTATTCAGAACTTATTTGTTAAGCTAATTCCTTAGTAATTGATTTTCTGAGGTACAACTGTGAACAGATTTTAAAAAAATTATATCTTCTATTTCATTATTTGCATATAGAAAAGCCATGGTCCTTTGTGTGTTGATTGTGTAGTCTGCCACTTTACTATATGTATCTATGGTTTCTAGAAGGTTTTTTTTTGGGGGGGTGGTCTTTAGGGCTTTCTAAGTATAGTATCATGTCATCTGCAAAATAGAGCTTAACTTCTTTTCCATCTGGATGTCCTTAATATCTTTTCCTTGCCTAACTGTTAGGACAGGGACATCCAATACTATGTTGACTAGAAACGGTGAGAGTGGGCATTCTTGTCTTGTGCATCATCTTAGAGGAAAGGCTTTCATTTTTTCAATATTAAGTATTAAATTTTCTGTGGGCTTGTGGTAAATGGCTTTGATTAGGTTGTTGAAAGTTCCTTTAATTTCTATTTTGTTGAGAGTATTTATTTTTAACCATGAGTGGGTGTTAGATCATGTCAAGTGCTTTCTTTGTATCTATTTATTGATATATCATAAATACATTTTCCTTGTATTTATATGGTGTATTATGTCAATGGACTCACATATGTTAAACCATCCTTGCATACCTGGGATGAATTCCACTTGGTCATGGTGTATGATTTTTTAAGAATTTTATTTTCAGTTCTCTCTCAACGCTTTCTTTCTACAGGGGAAATAGCAATGGCGGCAGCGACAGCAACAGCACCCACATGGCATCTGCCATCTTCTAGAACTCACAACCCAGAGGTATGAGCTTGCAGTGACATGGTGCATAAGAGATCATGGGATGGGGGTGTTACCGGCGCGCACTCTGTCCAGATGAGATCCAGAGCAGCCGCGCATGACACGGCGCCTCTGCTCCTTAAAGACTATGATCCAGGAGGTCTACTAACCCATTTTGGCACCCAGCGGCTTCTTATAGAAATGCATCTAGACTGTGAACTGAGCTAAAATAACAGAAATCCAAAATCGTGCAGCTGCAACAGCGACTGTGCGAGCTCATATGATCTTCATTCTCAGCAATGGAAAACAAATTTTCAAATGATGCCTTTTCAGCAGGTTTGATTGTTGGGGGAAAATTCCAAATAATGATAGTGAGTTTTCTGTTGAAATATTGAATGTATTCAAAGTATAGAGAGAATAAAGTGAGGATCATTAGCCACTCAGGTGTGGGAGGGGGTATATTGGGGTTCTTGGTGGTGAACACAGTTGTTATGATGGGAGTCACACCTGAAGATGCTCAGAGGAAAGACATCACCTGGTAATGTGGTGGATGGAAGATGTATGTAGTATGGGATATTGAAACCGGGGTCTTAAACATACAAGGAATATGCTTTATCTCTAGAACCATACCCCTAATCCACAGGGATTTTTTTGAAAAAACAATGCATACTTTCATTTTTTTCATCATACAAATGATGCAGCTGATCCTGTTACGACAACCTTTTGAATCTTAACTCACACTTTTTTATAGCTCTGTGGACCCATAGAGCAAAGACAAATTTGATAATATATGTTGTATCAAATGGGATTTAAGAAGGAATTTACAGATGGAATTACTAGAAAAAAAATTGTTCTTAAGCTATGTTGGAAGCTGCCTCTCTATCACTGTATCTATTGATCATTGTCTGCTTGTACAAAATTTCAACATAAGAATGTCTCATACATTTGAAGAAAGTCATCATTGCTTGTCACAATGAAATAAAGCAGCAAATTTATAGATGGTAACTTCTCTTGAGAAAGCTCATGTGAGATATAGTATTATCTAGAAAAGAAAATAGAATGATTACAACAGACAACCTCGGATAAAAAGTTCAGGAATACATTGAAGAGATGCAACAAAGTTTCCACTTTGGAAATGGAAACAATTTTTGTTTCCCTTTACATTATTAAGCAAGCTCAAAAAAGAGGAAGCAATATCACTGAACAGGAGAAGCCTGTGTTTACTTTCTTTTGCAATCGTGACAAATCTACACCAAAATACAGAGTAATCTACATGAATTTAGACTTGAAATCCAGCAAGGCAGAATTTCCACTTTAAGGAGTAAAAAGGCAATATCTAGGCAAGATGGTAGACAGAGATACCTTCGTTAAAAAAGAAGTAGGAAAACAAACTGCAACTCAGAAAAGGCTTTTAATGTGCAAAACATTACTTTGAGGAGTAGGGGCTGTGGTGGGTTGTGCCAAACACCAAAGCATCACAGCCCTCAATCCTATGCTTATTAGAATGGGAGATAAGAAGTTATTTAGGCTATAAACTGGGCCTGGAGTTCCTGGTAACTTCTCTCCTTGGTGATAGATGCCCTATTAGATGTTAGTCTCCATAGTAATGGACTGGAAACCCTTAGCAAATAGTCCAGATGTTTGTTCAGCCCTATCATTTCCTACTCGACTCCTGGCAAACAGAAACTTATTTATAGCAAGCAAGTATTCTGCAGGCTTCCCAAAGCACAACCTTCCTGCAAAGTGATGTGGGGAACCCTATTGCTTGGTGCTCTTTCTTACTGGCACACCAGACCCTGCTTTTGCAGGGCTCTGAGTGCATGTTCTATTATCCCTCTATTCCAGGATTATTTCAGACCTGTTCCAGTACGTGTCTGTCCAAGTTTACATGGCTGTAGAACCATACTGGCTGCTAGACACTCATGACTATGAATAACCAGTTGTGACTCAGCTCCATTCTATATTGGTTTCATAGGCAGTGCGAGGAACTTATGACTAAGAAACCCCCAATAACCACACAGGTTCACTTGATGTTGGTGCCACATCAAGTGTGGCCAGGTACTTGCAACCTAAAATCCCAGGTACTGCCAAGGACCTCTTTATCACAGTTCATAGAACCTCCAACCCCCACAAGTCCTTATGGAAAAACCTTATGGGGGCATAATGGCATAATGAGGAAAAAGAGGAACTAACCGTACTGATAGACCAAGATAGTATCCTGAAAAGAATTATGAAAAGAGCCCCATATACCACCTGAAGTACTGGAGTGATAGCACAGCAGATAGGGCGTTTGCCTTGCTTGCGGACAAGCCTGGTTCGATCCCTCTATCCAACTCAGAGAGCCCGGCAAGCTATCCAGCATAACCCACCTACACAGCAGAGCCTGGCAAGCTACTTGTGGCATATTTGATATGCCAAAAACAGTAACAACAAGTATAACAATGGAGATGTTACTGATGCCTGCTCGAGCAAATCGATGAACAACTGGACAACAGTGCGACAGTGCTACAGACAGTATTATACTACCCAAATACTTCAAACCAAAAGTCCCAATGATGTTCACTGAAATAAGGAGGTAAATGAAAGATAACTTCAACAAAGAAAGATTAAGTAAAAAAAAAATTCAACCAGAAATCATAAAGTACTGGAGCTGAACTAAGATTTATAAAAGGGGAAGTCAATAACAAAATGAGAGAAGTTGAAAATATAATAATGAGCTTAAAGATAAAGCAGTGGACATCATCCAAAAAGGTCTACAATAGAAAGAAATACCTTAAAAGGAAGAGAGAGAAGGGTCATCTTTTAAAATTTTATGAAGTAATAGCCAAGAACTTTACCAAGCTAAACAAAGAAACCCCACAAAAACAAAACATAGTCACCAAGATCAGAATCTCCCCAAAAAGTGCAAATGGACATACACTATAACACAAGATCAAATAAAATTAAAGAGAATCCTAAAAGCAGCAAGAGAAAATTCAAAAGTTGCATATGTGGATGCATATAAAACTATTAGTATATTTCCCAGAAGAAATTCTGAAGGCCAGAAGGGAGTGGAATTACATATATAATATATACATACATATATATGTATACACACATATAAAGTATGTATGATTATATTATATATGATTATAAATATGTAAACTGTTGACTAAAAATACCTCCAACCAAGAATATTCTACCCAGCTGAACTATAATTCATATTTGAAAAATAAATACATTTTTCCCAGAAAGCTAAAGGAATTTATTGTCACCAAAATTCCTCTTCAGAAAATACAAAAGGGTTTTCTATTAAAGAAAAACAGAAATTATATTGTGAAGGAACAAGATGCCTAAAGAACAAAAAGTAGGAGAGAAGGAGACTAGTAATAGTGACTAGAACAAACTGATGATTTACTTGATTTTATCTTAAAATTTGCTATAGCTTAGAACCTGGATATGGACAGTAAACTTAAAATAAAAACTTAGATGAAATAAATAAGAATAGACAAATGGGATTCAATCACTACACAAAAGGCAGATATCAAAGTACAAAATGAGAGAATAAGAGAACGAAAATCATCATCATCCTGTTGATCGTTGATTTTCTCGAGTGGTCTCAGTAACGTCTCCATTCGTCCTAGCCCTGAGATTTTAGCAGCCTCTCTTTACTCGTCCTTCCCAATGGTGCCTCATTGGAGGCTCTTTCAGGCTCAGGGGATTGAGACCCATCATTGTTACTGGTTTTGGCATATGAATACAAAGACAAATTAAAATAACACTTAGAATCAATATAGACAATAAATTATTTTACATCAATAATTTCAATAAATGTTAATGGGCTGAATTCACCAATAAAAAGGCACAGATTGGTGGGATAAGTCAGAAAACTAAAGCCAACCTTCTACTTTCTATATGATACATGATTGAACTTCAATAAATACAGGACCAAAGTAAAAAGATTGGAAGATAATCATATAGGAAAATAATGGCCTGTAAAGGCAATAAAAGTCATAACTATGTTAGATAAAATAGACTTCAAGTTAAAAGCAGCAACAAGAGGCAAGAACAGACACAAAAAAAGAACAGATACAAAATTTTATTTAAAATTCAGTCTACAAAGAGGACATAAACCATAAACTTTTAAACATGTACTTCAAATGAAGGAGCACAACAATGTACAAAATATCTAAAAACAGACCTGAAGGAGACCTGTTGTTGACAGCAACACAGTAGTAGCAGGGGATTTCATCATTACACTGTCACCAAAAAACTGTAAGAAAAGAAATTATTCCAAACACATCTTAAAAAGACCAACATAAAGCTGACATCAAAAGCAGAAAGATCATCACACAAAAACAAATTATGGACCAATATTCCTTATGAGCATCGATGTAAAAGAACCTTAACCAAATCTTAACAAAGTGAATTCGACAATACTTTAAAAAGATAATACATTATGACCAAGCGAGACTTATTTCAGGCATGAACAGAGGCTTAACTATATACAAATCAATTTATGTGACACACCACATCAATAAAAGAAAAGTTGAAAATCATATAGATATAGAAGAAAGCTTTTGACAACGGTCAACATCCATTGGTGATCAAATAAACATCAACAAAATGGGGATGGAAGGAATACACCTACAATAAAGCCCACATAATAAAAGTCCAAAACTAACATCATACTCCATGCTGAAAAATTTTTTCTCATTTTTTATTCTTTCAGAATAAAAAGGATGTCCAAACTTACTCTTAGAAGTCCTAGTCACAAGAATTAGTTAATTAAGGGTGGATATAAATGGAAAAGACATTAGTAGTGTTCATTTAAGTGGTCACTTTTTGTGATGACATGATAGCACACATGAAAAAATACCAAAAACTACCCTAAAAACTATGAGAAACAATAATTCAATACATCAAAGTAGCAGGCTACACGATCAATAAATAAAAATTTATTTCAGCTAAATTTGCAAACAATCAAGTAGCAGAGGAAGACATTAAAAAATCCCGTTTATAGTTACACCAAAAAAAATGAACAGAGCCAGAGAGTTAGTGCAAAGGTTAAGGCTATTTATTACCTAGCATGCAGCTATGGCCACAGCCTTAGTTAGAATCCCTACATCACCAAACATGGCCCTGCACACAGTCATGTGTGGCTCCTGAACATCCCTGGATATGCCTCAAATACTAACAGAAAAAAAAAGTACCTAGGAATAAATAGGACAAATGAAGTGAATAGTTGTATATTGAACTTTAGGCCACTGTTAAAAGAAAGCAAACATAAAATATAAATCATAAAAGTTTGCCCAGAAATGTATTTCCCAGTCATTCTTTTTTCAAACTTTTGCTACCATATTTCAAATTTTGTGATCAATTTTATGATACTATTTATTAATCGATGTGTTAAAATGCAAAAGCCATAAGAAAATATACAGTGAAAATTCTCTTGTTACTGCACCCTGACTATCCAGTTTGCTCACAGGTAACTGGGTCATTAGTTTCTTGTCCATACTTTTAAAATCTTCTCTGTAATCATCGACAATTAAAATCAATTTATTTCGATTTGGGTAAGAATGGGGTTAGTAATATTATTGTTTTTTTTTGTCTGTGTGCTCTGTGGGGGAGTTTGCCCTGCCTTCCCACTTTTATTATTTTCTGCTCTGATCTTCCATCTCCAGATTGTTAAAATTAGCTGTGCAGTCAGGGATCCATTACACTTGCACTCTTATCCCTCTGTCCCAAGAGAGCATTGCTAGCTCAGTAGAAGAATATTTTTATGAAGCCACAATAAAGTAAATATTATTGCACCAGGGAAGTACCTCTCCTAGTTATTTTCCACCCCTCTCCAATTTATTATACTTCAAAGTCACTATGGCAAAGTATTTCTCTGGCAAGGTATCAAGACATAGAAATCTTAGTGTATTCCTTCTCAAGTAAGTGAGAGCTGTCCTTCTCTTTTTGCTCTCTCTTTGCAAAGAGTGTTGCTTTTTTAAAAAGTTCACTATAAATATTTCAGAATTCCTAATTTCTATGAAAAGTCTTGTATATATCAGCATCTATCTCTGTAGATAGATATCTATATCTATATCTATCTCCCTATCTATATATTTTTAACCAGTGCCAATTGGTTTAAAAAAAATTTAACCCAAGGCCTCCTACACTTTGAGGCATGTATTCTAACAGTAAGCCACTTCTTTGACTCAAATAATTTTTCCTTATTTAATCTGCCCATGGCATATTCATATGCCAAATACAGTAACAATGTTGGGTCTCATTCCCCTGACCCTGAAGAGCCTCTAATGCGGCAACGTTGGGAAGGACGAGTAAAGAGAGGCTGCTAAAATCTCAGGGCTAGGACAAATAGAGACATTACTGGGCCCGCTCAAGCAAATCGTTGATCAACGGGATGACAATGATACAGGGATAATCCACCCATATCACCTTCCCGACCTCTCCATCCCTTATCTGGTGATCACCAGGATTGGAGGTAAGGCTGCAAGTGGGCTTGGGCCAGCTGGTTTTACTGAAGGATTGTAAATTGGGTTCTGATGTCCATGTGCCTGAAATTTACTTTCTTCCTTTTCTGTGTCTTGCTGCCTCCTTCAAGAAACCGTTCCCTCTTCCTGCTTATCCACATGTTTCATTTAGGATTGGTCATATTAGTTCCAATGTTGGTTAGACCCTGAGTACAATTTATTGTCCTAGAGGAAAACAGCAGATTAAATCTGGGTCAATAAAGTTCCTGCTCAGGGAGATTAGAATTTGATTTGAGATTCTGGTTAGTTTCTCTCCAGATGGATAACCCTACTACTGACATTAAAATGTCTTTGAGCTGTGTTTGTTGCTACAAGGGAAGAAGAAACAGAGGCAGGTCTTCTGGAAAGAGGAAGAAAAGGAAGATGATGAGATGGAGAACTGTGGACAGCATTTCCCATCCCTTGATCCTGGATTTGTGCCCTTGTTATTCTTGAGGTGCCTAAACCTTCTCTTAGAATATTTGATTTTAGGTTGGTTTCCTGTTACCTGCAACTAGAATCTAAACAATATAGAGGAACATAGAAATAACAAATAACATGACACTTTACTGGGGGTGTTTTGAGCTCAGCTACAATTTCCTACAGCGTTTCTTCACTTCTGCCAGTGAGAAGGTTGTATTTTTTCCAGAAAAATTGTTTTTAACTTGAAATAATTTTTGGTTGCTAAATTCTAGACTGAAGCAATAGGACAGTGGGTAAGGCATTTGCTTTGCACACAGCTGACCCGGGTTTGATTCCTCTGCCCCTCTTGGAGAGCCTAGCAAGCTACCAAAAGTGTCTTGCCTGCACGGCAGAGCCTGGCAAGCTACCTGTGGCATATTCGATATGCCAAAAACAGTAACAACAAGTCTCACAATGGAGACGTTACTGGTGCCTGCCCGAGCAAATCGATGAGCAGTGGGATGACAGTGATACAGTGATACAGTGAAATTCTAGACCACTGTAGACTAGCATTTAACTTTGCATATCTGGCAAGAAAAATGTGGTTAGAAATATTTCACTTGTATTTGCTTTCGTTAAGAATTTCCCTTTCTGGCCGCCGAGATGTGATCCTGGGGGCCGCACATGTGCGGCCTCTCCGCAGCTGAACGAGCATAATTCCAAAGGCTAGCTAAAGTACTTTTGGTATCAGCAGCTCCTTGCAGAAGTGTCTCCAGACTGAGAACTAAGCCGAGGCTCCATGCCTGCCCAGGAGGGGAAAGGTTTTTCTCTCTCGCCTTTTCCTTGCGGGGAAGGTTGTGGCAACCACCATATTATGGAGACCACTAATGAGAGATACAAGCTTACAATGATCCAATTTCTGGAAGAAATTTCCCTCGACTTAGTTGACAAAATACAGAAATCCAAAACCACGTGATAACTGCCTCATATCTCTTCACAGCAGGTCTGACTCTAGTGGGGAACTCCTAACAATAATAGTGAGTTTTTTGTTGAAATATTGAATGTAACAAAAGTAAAAGAAAGTAAAGTGAAATGTATCAGTTACACAGGGGTGGGGGAGGGATGGGAGGTATACTGGGCTTTTTTTCGTGGTGGAATATGTGCACTGGTGAAGGGATGGTTGTTTCAGCATTGTATAACTGAGACTTAAGCCTGAAAACATTGTAATTTTTCAATGGTGATTCAATTAAAAAAAATTAAATAAAAAATTAAAAAAAATATTTCCCATTCTATGCAGACAAAGCCTCAGCAGTATTCAAAGAACAACACAGTTTTCTGAAACTTAGTTGTGCGTGTAACATCTTATAGTGGATGTGATGTTAACTGCTTCTGTGGAGAAATTCACCAAAGCTCAGTGGGAACTCACCATCCCACCACAAGGGGTCCAGGAGAAGAGGAAACTTTACCAGTGAAGATTAGAAAAATATGGAAGTGGTTGTCTGGACTGGTAAGGACCATAAGCAGCTTTTCTGAGCTTGTTATGCTGAAGAGAGGCAGGGGAGCAGTGGAAAGATGCCTTTACTCCTAGTTATGTTGAGGAAGCAAGAGAGAGAGGGAGACTTGACATAAAAGAGAAAGAAGGAGCAGGAATTGTCCTTCTGGTCCTCTCCTGTGAGGGCCATACTCAAGGACATAACATCTCAATAGACAGGCAAGGAGAACAAGAGTGGAACCTGAGGCTGGATCTTCCTGATGTCTCCACACTTCTATTGTACCAAGAATTGTGTTAAGGATTTAAAATTCATTATTAAATTCAATATTTATCTCTCAGGGGTATACATTCTAATTAGTGGAATTTTATAGATAAAAATATGTGAGTCATTAAAGGGATTTAAAAACCTTACCCACTTAGACTTTGTAAATTTTTCCTTTTTAATATTTTGGTGGCTGTTTCTTTCAAGGGACTACTTAGATATCTCTGCCAGCATTGACTCTCTAAGGATTCCAAAGTAACTACACAGCATATGAAGCCAAGATCACCATTAAGTAGCTTTTATCAGTTGTTCATTAGCATGGAAAGGCATTCATTAAGGGCCAATTTGAACCAGAAGTGGTGCCAGAAACTTGGGTTAACAATAGCATCCTCTCCAAATAAACCTGGCATTGCGGAATTATAAAAAGGCCTGTCAGGAGACCTTCTAGATTTAATTCTCAAGCACACTACTCATTAAGCCAGGAAACCACAGCTTTCAGAACTTTAAGATGCTACCAAAAAAACTGGTTCAGTGGACACCACTGTCATCCTGTTGGTGGCACAATGGAACCTCGGTGTGATCAAGGGAATGGGTAATACACCATTATTTCTCGACTCACACAGACTTCCTGCATTACCTCTAGAAGAGAATAATTTCTTTTATGAAAACTCTTGAGAAGGCTCACAAATTATGAGAAGATGAAAAGCAACTTATGATACGTTTATATATTAGAATGGAAATAGATTTCATCACAATACTACACTAGTTTATTGGGCAGGGTTCTCCAGGGAAACAAAACCTGTAGGAATATCTGTCTGTCTCTTGAGTGATTTCCTTTAGGGAATTGACTCACTCCATGAAAGGAGCAGACAAGCTCAAATACACAGGGCAAGCTGGCACTCTGGGAATTCAAGTGGGAGTTTCATGCAGTTTTGAATCTGAAATACACAGAGCAGGCCATGCAGGCTATAAACTCAAGCAAGATTTCTATGTGAGAGTCGTGAGACAAAAATTTGTTTTCCTTCTAGAAACTTCAGCATTTGTGTTTCTAAAGCTAATAACAGATTGGGTGAAGCCATCCATGTTATAAGAGGGCAATCTGCTGTTACCAAAATTTGCTGATGTAAATGTTAGCCACCTCTAAAAAAAAAAACCTTAAAAGCAACATATGAGTAGTGGAAAATCAAGTCAAAGACAATCATAGACTCTTAAAGCTGTAAAGGTTCCTCCAGTTCATATTTTACCAAAGACTAAAGGGCTGGTGATAGTAAGAGGCAGGCCCGATTCAAAGTCATGCCCCTGTCTCTGAGTGTAGCCCTGGAGTGCCTGAATAGTCAGTCAGACGGGTTGGCTGAGTATACCTGGAAGTTCCCCTCGGGCCCACTGATAACCTCTTGATAGACATCTACGCACACCTGCCACCTGTCCTCCCGACCCTTCCCACCCCTCCACCAAAGAAAACCTGTGTGAAATTTTTAATTGATATTATCTCACCCAAGAAGTTTCTTTGGTCAACTTTAAAATATTGTTTGGAATTTTACATAACTTTTATTTTGTTCAATATTGGGAAATCTGCCCCAAATCAAAGCTAGAGTTTGCAGTGGTCTCTGGCTTACATAATGGTGCAATTCATTTTTTAATTTTTTTGTTAACATTATTTCTTCAATGCAGACGGAATCCGTTTCTTCTTTTGCAGCTGAAGATACTGAGGCACAAAAGGGTTGAGGTCCTCAAGTCACCAGAGGGAGTTACAGACCCAAGTTTACAGATGTTCTTTCCAAGTGTAAAATAGAAAAATTTGGTAGTAAATCACCTGTTTGGGAAGGTATTTTACCTGCATCAGGTGAGGTGATTGATTCTGTATTGCTTTGGAACTCCTCTGTCTCTGAGGCTAGGTCTGAGTGATGCAAATGGGCATGTGCAACTGGGATTGCTGTGGTGAGGAGTGTAGGTTATGTGTAGGCTGCCTTGCTTTTCTTCTTCGCCAAGTCATCTTTTTTTTTCTTGCTTTTTTTTTGGGTCACACCTAGCAATGCACAAGGGTTACTCCTGGCTCTTGCACTCAGGAATTACTCCTGGCGGTGCTTGGGGGACCATATGGGATGCTGGGAATCGAACTCAGGTTGGCCGCATGCATGGCAAACGCCCTATCTGCTGTGCTATCGCTCCAGTCCCCTCCAAGTCATCTTTTGAGTGACAGCTCAGTTCCCGTCAGAGAGGTGGAGGGAAAAAGCCTTGAATGGATCACTGGTGGAATTTGAGACTGTGGTCTCCGCTGAACTTGGAGCGTGAAGACAGTAGGAAATGCCATCTGATTGAGAAACGTATGAATCTATGATGGCATATCACCAAAGGGGAAGCTTCCAAAGTCAAAATTAATAGAGGAATACCTCTAAAAGCATTTTTTCCCAGAAGAGTAAAAGGATTCTTCTTTTATTGATTCTCTCCCTTGGTTTTTGGCTTGGGCAGAGGAATTAAAAAGTAGGATTTCGAATTTATTGTAGTGTTTTCCAGGAATAGACATTCCTGTTTATCGTGGCCTGTATAGCACTGTAGTACTGTTGTCCTGTTGTTCATCGATTTGCTCAAGTGGACACCAGTAACGTCACCATCGTGAGACTTGTTGTTATTGTTTTTGGCATATCGAATATGTCACGGGGAGCTTGCCAGGCCCTGCCGTGCGGATGGGATACTCTCAGTAGCTTGTCAGGCTCTCCGAGAGGGATGGAGCAATCAAACCCAGGTTGGCTGTGTGCAAGGCAGATGCCCTATGGGCCTTTTCACCTTGGCCCAATATAAAGTTGTAGTGTAATTTTATGCTGAAGAGTATAAAATTATCAGGCAACTTTATTATTTTTGGCAGGGAGCAGGTTTCCCAAGAGATGCTCTCAGGAGGCCTTGGGGTCCTTCCAAGAGATTGTTGGCCAACCAAGCCTGTAGTTCTAATGAGTGCTCCAGGATTTGGTGCTGCACAGGCCCTGTGATAGGAGGATTATGCAGTTCACTCTGGTAATGCCTCCAGGGTTGCATGCAGTGAACCTTGGGGAACCGTATTATGCCCAGGACTGAACTGGGGTCAGAAACTAAGCACTTCAACACCTGTACTATCTCTCTGACAAGTTTAAATTATTTAAAATTTTTATATTAAAGCTTTCTGGGAAGTATTTTATATCCCTTGTCAGCTAACACCATATAACCCTCGTTACATTATCTTCTATGATGAAAACATTAAATATAGGTACTAGCATCTAGTTTATTAAGCATACACCACAATGCTTTTTAAAGAAAAAACTGTGGTTAGAACAGAAACAAGTAATAAAACTGTGAAATTGTCCCATTGGGTCAGACTAATGATAAGAAGATTCTGAAAATGGTTTGTGGTAATTTTTCAGAAAATAAGCTTGAAAATCAGGAGATAATTGCCTATGTATCTATCACTTTATAGCTGCTATGGACTCATGGTTTGCCCTTGCACTTCTTAAACATTTTCTTAGGGTTAATAGGATAGGAGGTCTTCATATTTAATATCTATGGTACAAGTCAGTCACTGGTGGGGTTCTCACTACTGAACCTTGTTTGAGGCATTCACACTTTATACAATATTCAGTACATAGATGCGCTGTATCACTGTATCACTGTCATCCTGTTATTCATCGATTTGCTTGAGCGGGCGTCAGTAACATCTCCATTCGTTCCTTTCGCATGCTAGTGTAGCCCGATGGCGTATTGAGGGCTCTTTCAGGATCAAGGGAATGAGGACGATCGTTGTTACTGTTATTGGCATATTGAGTATGCCATGGATAGCTTGTCAGGCTCTGCCTTACACTTAAATGCTCTAGGAGCATAAACTTTAACAAAAGAAAACAAAGTGTTCTGGGTTAGTTTCCCTTGCAGCAGAACCAAAGGCAGGATACTTACCTACATAGTTTATTGAGAAGGTGACCGCTTGTGAATTTTGTCAGGGGCTGAGGATAGGAAGCTGCACACCATGGAGGAAGATGAGTAACATGTGGTTGGAGTTGAGCTTTAGTCTCAGTCCGATCCCCTCCGGAACTCTGGAGGCTGAGTGGCACCAAGATTGCTACTACTGAAGCTGGGGAGATGTTATGTGGGCCAGTGTCCCTTAATTAATGACTTCAGGCTCCTCCTCCTTGTCTCTCCACCCAACCACTTAATGCTTTCTGAAGATAGTTCTCAAGAGTTCTCTAAGAAGCATGCAGAAGCTGGGGGTAGGAGTACAATAAAGGGGATCTGGGTAGAAGACAGCCATCTATTCAAGCAGCTTAACTTACCCGAATCCTTGCCTCCCTTCTTACTCTGTCAACCTTAGCTTAAATACCTAGAAAATTGAAATTCATCACATATTGTATTTAGAAAAAAAATCCAGCTCTCAACACTCAGCTGCTATACTCTGACCTCAGTAATCAAATATTAATCAGAGTTCCTAACTTTGAGCCCCTAATTTACTTTGACTCCTAAACCCCTGAAAGATTTTTTCTCTACTCCACGTTTACCAACACTTTTATCTGTGGACAAGCATTTTGACTTCTATCCCTCAGCACTCTGGAAGGGTCTACTTCATTTATTTGCTCCAGTGCTTCGTCTACACAACAACAATTACTCCAAAATAAAATCTCTTCCTTACAAGATGGCAACCTTGAAGCATGGTTGCATTTGAGCCTGAGCTAGAGTTGAGTTTAGGTAGCTTTGTAGAAAATGTTTGAGTGGACACTAGGAAAACTGGTTCCAGAAACTAAGTCTTTGGACTCCAAAGTCAACTTCTACAATGTCAGAGAGAGGGAGTTTCATTTACACAAAATTCAGTTCATACTTTTTTTCCATCCTGACTGTATAGATCGAAGAATCTCACTAAGGTTATATAAAGATCTTTGGGCATCCAAAAGGGGTTTGGGCCATTAATGAAAGTTTGGCTAAGCCTGACCTTGCTGCCATCTGTGGACTCACTCTCATTCCACTTTTGTGACATTTTTCATCTGTTCTGAGACAGAAAAATCTCTGTTCCACTCTAAGAGGCAATACATCTAACTCTGCCAGCTGTCTTAGAGTGATAGATAATTATAACTCACAATATGTACAACTTTGGTCCCCATCTCCATTTCTGACACTGGGATGCTCAATATTCTAAGGAAGGAGAGCTACAAAGACTCTTTAGCTATGTTACTGAGGTGACTGGAATGGCCCTGACCCGTGAATGGGTTCAGTTGCTGGAGAAACCAGCTCTGTCATCAGAGGACTGCCACTTTCAATTGACTCCCACTCCATTACTAGAAGGAAAGATAACTGGTGGTTTAATCAATTGTCAAAAGCCAATGATTTGATCAGTTTTACCATGAAGCCCCAAAAAGAAGAGGGTTCAGGAAGCTCTCAGTTGGTGCGAGTGTGGACTTCTTGGATAATGGGTGTGTCTGGAGAGGGCACGGAAGCTCCGTGCCTATTCCCACATTGCTCTCTAGATGCACGGCTCCATCCAGCTGCTTATCTATATCCTTAGTAAAAAGTTGATAATCTAGTGACTCAATGGGTTTCCCAAGATCTGTGAGTCATCTTAGTAAATCCAGGAAGAGAAGGTTGTCTATAGGCTATTGGTCACAAGCACGGGTAACCAGTTCAATACTGCCTCTGAGGTCAAGGGTAGTCCTGGCCCGACTGAGTCCTTCACCTCTGAAGTTGGAAGATACCTCTGGGTGGAAAGTGTTAGAATAAAGTTGAATTCTCACATACTCTGCTGGCTCAGCTTGTATCTAAGAACTTTTTATTAGGGTGGGAGTAATCCTCCAACACCTGCAACCATCCACAATACACATAGTGGATTTGGATCTAAGAACCCTTTAAAATATACATGTTGATCACCATAGATCCTAAAGAAGGAGGAGAATATATGTTTTCTGGAGATCAAAAGAAATCTCTGTTAGAGATAGTAAATAATCTTTTACACCATTCAGACAACTATATATATATATGCTATATATTCTTTGTTTTGTTTACAGCAATTTAAAAATCTAAAGCCCAATATTATAACTGAGGGCTATACAAACAAGATTTTTGGAAGAATTTGACTCATAGACTGCAGTTTGTGGGTCAACACTCTGCTCTATAAAAATAACTTAAAATGTAACAAAAGCTCCAGTACAATTGAAAAAAACTTTAAATAGATTATCAGAGTCATTTGCAGAGTAAAGGTGCTAATTACTTTAGGCATCTTTTAGGATTACAAACTAAACTATGGACTTCTTGGTAGAAATAGCACATTCAGTTAAAAGGACCAGAAGGCAAGTTTAGATTACTGAGAACTTATTTCTCCAAACAGAAAAATTCACATTTGGTAAGAGCCTAAAAATATGATGATGTAAATTATTATGAATAAAATCTAGAACAAGATACAGTGCAAGAAACAAAAGAGATTCTGTAATTCTCAGCTTGTTTCACCAATCAAAACAATGGTGTCTTGTCATGTGATCTTAAAGAGGTTTTAGAAATAGACTGAAAGACTACAACTTATACATATAGGTGAGTCAGAGAATCTCACCAATAATTACCCGTGCTATAGCATTTGTAAGATTTGCAAGTCATTGTGAAATTACAGAAAAAAATTTTTTCACAATAACCAAAAGTCAGGTTATAATTAATATTTGATTTCTCTAGCAGGACTTACTACTGGCTCTGTGCTCACATGAAAGGAAAGCACCTTTACCATTTTACTATCTCTCTGGCCCCATATGTATCTTTTTTTAAATGAAAAATTTTCTTACATTATCAAAACACCCTGCTTTTCGCAGAAAGGTGTTGTGAAAAACTCATGGAGGTGACATAAAAGACTAACTTACACAAAGACCAAGGAGAAAAAAAACTTAAATCTGAGGAAATGCTAAACAGACAACAAAATACTTAAAAACTGATATCAAAGAGACTCCAGTGTTTTTTTTTTTAAACATGAAATTCAGGAGTATGTTTTAAGATAATATTGGTCCAATTTTGAGAACTACTTTGAAGATGAACAATGGCTGCAGAGAGTAGACTCCTCAGCAGACACTTTCATCATATAAACTAGGTGAACAAATTTCTGCAAGGCCCTGGAAAATGTGCTTTGACTTCAAGGGACAGACGCTTGAATTTAATAGATAACTGAGAAAGACTTCTGATTGAGGTGATGATGGAGTGTGACCCTTCTGCAAAACTCCCCCACAGCAAACAAATATAAAACCTAGATATGAAGCAAAACCCAATAACCTGGAGGCACCATGGAGAGAACAGAAGGAGAGAGAGCTTGGTGAGGAATGAGAGTCAGAGGAGGCAAAGCTGAATGAAGTAGGCATCCTGTACTATAGCCTTTATCCTGGAACTATCTGCATCACCGGTGATGGTAAAGAAGCTTAGAAAAGTTCTTAGAAAATCTATGGTCTCTCTAGTATCCGTAATTGATGGGAAAAGTTTGAGACTCTCAGAAGAAAAGAGCAAGAGAGGATAGCTTCATAAGATGTCTATCAGTTTCTTTGACTGACTCCTGAACTGTGTAAGCATAAAACAGACTCAAGGCAGCTTAGCTAAAATATGATTTGAACTGCGATTGGTACCGCCACATGACAGAAAGAGTTGTTTGACAAAAGAAACCACTTGTCAGAGGGAAAAAGGAGAAAAACAACAACAAAAAGAATTCACACTACTTTAATTCTTCCCAAAGTTTAGGCTAAACCCTAAATTTCCCAACATAAAACAAGAAAATGGAATATATACTTAAAAGAAAACTGATTTAATAACAAATGAGAGTAAACAAGATATTAGATATAGCAGAAAATTATTTTGATGCAGATTTTTAAAGATTTTTATTAAAAAAAAACAAATCGGGAGCTAGATTTAACAGCTGAATGGAGATGACAGAGTAAATGGACATGAAAACCAGCAGGAACTTTTCTCTGAATAGAGGTAAAAAGTATTGGATGAAAGGAAAGGAAATCTTTTACATATATATTAAGGCATATGAAATATATAGCAAGTATTCCAGTATATGTGTAATCTGAATCAAGATGAGGAGAGAAAAATATTTAATAATAAATGGTCTGACCCCAAAAGTGATAAAATTGCCTTCAAAATTTGATTAAAGACAGAAATGCATATGAACAATATGCTCAGAGGACATGAATTAAAATACACCTGAAGAATTCTACATCAAGATACATCATAGTCAATGTATTGAAAGCCAAAAATTATAAATTCTTAAAATATTAAGAGGAAATAAATTACATAGAAAGGGACAACAGTTTAACTAATAGCCCACTTTTCATCAGGAATCAATGAGGATTGGAAAATGATGAAACAAGATCTTTAAACTGAAAGAAAAAGAAAATCAACACAGATTATATATCCAGAGAAAATATCCCTTAAGAGTGTAGGCAAATTTGGGACAAAATATATGCAACTTGACATGATATAAAATTTCATGTCACAAATTTCATGTCACTTGACATGACATAAAATTTCTGATAAATGAAAAAAGTAAGCAAGTGAATGACAATTCCTGTGTTGTTTTGTTAATATATAAATATGAATTAGTAAAGCAACTAAACAAGCAAAACACAATAAAAAGTCCTAGTCTCAGTGAAAATTATAGCAGTAACTTGAGGCAAAGGGATGAGAAGAGGGGTCATTTTTTTTTCTTTTTGGGTCACATCCAGCGATGCTCAGGGGTTACTCCTGGCTTTGCACTCAGGAATTACTCCTGGCGGTGCTTGAGGGACCATATGGGATGCCGGGAATCGAACCCGGGTTGGCCGCGTGCAAGGCAAACGCCCTACCCGCTGTGCTATCGCTCCGGCCCAAGAGGGGTCATTTTGATGATGGAATGGTACTAATACTTTGGTGGCATTTGGGTTGAATACTATACACATATTGAAGTGTTGAATAAACATTAAAATAAGTAATGGGTTTTTTGCATTCTCAATATAATCTATGAAATAATAACCATATTGTTACTTTATTCATATAATTGGTTTCAACTTTTATGCCATTGCTTCAAATTAATATCCAGATAAGTAGTTATTTATTTTGTTTTATATGTTTTTGGATGAATTAAATTTTATGATGTTCAAATACATGTGAATATATACTTAAAAATAAGTAATTTAAGGATTATCTACCTTCTAAAAGAGAATGAAGGTAAAGTGAAGATATTTTTGAGTTTAATAAAAATATTCATTGCTAGAAGACTTGAACTATAAGAAATACTAAAGAGGGGCCAGAGAGATAGTACATGGGTAAGGTGTTTGCCTTACACATGGATGACATGGGTTTAATCCAGCATCCCACATGGTTTCAAGAGCCAGCCAGGAGCAAATCCTGAGCACTTCTGGGTATGGTCCAAAAGTAAAATTTTGGATTAAAAAAGAAATACTATAAAACATTCCCTGGCTGAAGGTAAATAATTCTAGATGTGTGTGTGTGTGTGTGTGTGTGTGTGTGTGTGAGACAATGCTAGGAATTCAACCTAGGATTTCACATATGCATAGAAGCGCTCTACCACTAAGTCACATTCATAGCCCCTTAAAAGTGATAATTCTAGATGAGTGTCTCCATAAAAGAATGAGTAGAGCTGGAAAAATAGCTCAATGGTCTGGGATGCCTTGTGCATGTCTGGTATGACTCAAAAATATAAAAAGAAAAAAAAGACAAAAGCATGAGTAATATAAAAATTATAAATAAAAAGTATAGTTTATTTTGACATACCTTCTGAGTTTGTTAATGTCTATCACAAATATTTAAAGAAAAATATAATGTATTTTATAACTTAACATAAATGTTGATAGATTATATATATGTATATATATGTGATAGTAGCACTGTAGCACTGTCTTCCCGTTGTTCATCAATTTGCTCGAGTGGGCACCAGCAATGTCTCCATTGTGAGACTTGTTGTTGCTGTTTTTGGCATATTGAATACACCATGGGTAGCTTGCCAGCCTCTGCCGTGCGGGCGGGATACTCTCAGTAGCTTGCTGGGCTCTCCGAGAGGGGTGAAGGAATTGAACCTGGGTCAGCTGTATGCAAGGCAAACACCTACCTGCTGTGCTATATGTGATAGTATAAGGAATAAGTGGTATATTTCCTGAGATGAATCCTGTTGCGAGAAGAATTTTCAAAGCTAACCTTTAAGCTGAAGAGAGGGCTGTTGAAACAGGGTAAGAGGACATCTTGTCAAAGCACAATCAGAAAACATTAAGATTATTTAAAAAACTATTTCAAAAGAATTATGCATGTGTTATAAGAATTCAAACACAATCAAGTGATGTATGTAAAAGGTGAAGGAAAGGTGGTGGGGAGAGCCCGGGTGGTGAAATGCCTTTTCTCTCGGTGGCTGGAATAACAGTGAGGAGCCAGGCTGTGGCTGTGGCTCCTTAAAGAAGGTGCGAGAGGTTGACAGCCTCAGCGAAGCCCTACAGTAGTGGCAGGAGCAGTGGCTAGGAGTCAGGAGCAACGACGGAGAGCAGAACTATGGCAAGCAGGTTCGTGCTGAAAAAGGAAAATGCAGAAATGACCATTTGACACATCTTATAAATGAATATTTAAAGCCCAGGTGTAAGTGAAATGGGAATTTGGAAAAAAATAAAAAGAATACCCGCTAATTATTATTTTTTTTGACACAACATCCAATGAAATTTTATTCTTTTTTTATTTTTATTTTTATTAGTTTATTTTTAATTAGAGAGTCATCGTGAGGGTACAGTTACAGATCCATACATCTTTGTGCTCATGCTTCCCCCATACAAAGTTCAATAACCCATCCCTTCACCAGTGCCCATTCTCCACCACCCGTAAACCCAACATCCCTCCCCCCCTCCCCAGACCCGTCTCCCCCCACCCCACCCTGCCACTGTGGCAGGGAATTCCCTTTTGTTCTCTCTCTCTGATTAGGTGTTGTGGTTTGCAATAGAGGTGTTGAGTGGCCATTGTGTTCAGTCTCTAGTCTGTATTCCACCCGCCTCACCCTTCCCCCACATGTCCTCCAACCACATTTTACTTGGTGGTCCCTTCCCTGAGTTACCCAGAATGAGAGACCAGCCTCCAAGCCATGGAAAAATTCTCCTGGTACTTATTTCTACTATTCTTGGGGTTTAGTCTTATAGTCTATTATTCTATATTCCACAGATGAGTGCATCTTTCTATGTCTGTCTCTCTCTTTCTGACTCATTTCACTTAGCATGATACTTTCCATGTTGATCCACTTATATGCAAACGTCATGACCTCATTTTTTCTAACAGCTGCATAGTATTCCATTGTATAGATGTACCAGAGTTTCTTCAACCACTCATCTGTTCTAGGGCACTCGGGTTTTTTCCAGATTCTGGCTATTGTAAACAGTGCTGCAGTGAACATATAAGTGCATATGTCACTTCGACTATACTTTTTGGCTTTTCTGGGATATATTCCCAGCAGTGGTATTGCTGGGTCAAATGGGAGCTCAACCTCTAGTTTTTTGAGAATCGTCCATACTGTTTTCCAAAGGGGCTGAACTAGCCAGCATTCCCACCAGCAGTGTAGAAGGAGAATACCCGCTAATTAGATCAGAAATCCTTGCAGATTCCTGAGCAATTTTTGTGAAGTCAAGAAAATGAAAAAAATCAGAATTTTAAACAAATATTTTAAAAAAGAAAAAGAAAAAAAAGAGATAGTACAGCAGGCAAGGTGCTGGCCTTGCACCTGGCCCACCTGGTTTAATTCTTGGCAGCTCATACAATCCCCTGAGCTGCACTAAGAGTGCTCTCTGAGCACAGAAAGCCAGGAGTAAGTCCCAAGTTTTGCTGGGTGTGGTCCCCACTCCCAAATCTGGAATCAGAAAACTAAGCAACTACTAGTTTGTTTATGTGTCCATCTATATCTTGCTAAACATGCACACATTATTCATTTAATAGAAGAAAATGCATGTAGGGTTAAGAAATGCCTTCCTAAAGAACTGTGTAAATTAGAAATTCCATACTGCTTCCAAACATGGAAGTTCTCTAGAACTTGGGGAATCAGCAAGGCCTCCCCCTGCAAGTTCTTTCTCCAAGGAAATATTCCAAGAGTTCCCTATCAAAGTACAGGTCCATATATGACTCTAGGTTTATAACTAGCTGTCCTTGAAGGCATTACACAAGATCACAATCTTGGCCCTGGTCCCATAGAAAACCCTGTAGGTATGACAGCTTTTACAGCGGAGTATAAGGAAGACCCTGGAGTCATAACCATTTCCCACGTATTCCCACAGATGTTACACTGGGAATCAGGCAAATCTGATCCCATCTGATTCCTTGAGTGTTTGGATTGAGGTTTTTCACTATAGAGAAAGCTTTAATAACATAAACCCAATTGCTGGTGTCTGTAGCATGTTACTAGCATAATATTCAAGAAGGCTTGCCTTTGTGATTTTCTTTAAAATGTTGGTGATGCTAAGGAAGAAGAGTAGGCTAATGGAGCAGAGTGCAATTGGTAAAAGGAGGAGAGTTGAATTCTCTGTAACAAAATTATCACATACCTAACACCAGAAACTTATATTGGGAGTCAGTCCTATGTGTGGAAACTCATGATCTCAAGATAGCTACTATGGATACAATAAAGGGCTCTGATGACAGGAACTACTACAGCAGAACCTAAGCATGGGTGGGTGAAGGAGGGGAGGATGGAGAGGTGCTCAAGACAAGGGATCGGGTCTACAGATGTTCACCTTCCCATTTTGGTCATGGAAGATGCAGATGTCATTCCAGATCTCAATCACTCTCACCTTGTCATTATTAAAGCATGGAGTGAAAGATTTTCTGAAACCTATCATAGAGTTGGGATATTGTTGGTGGACAATATCAATTTTTTTTCCCCCTATCTCCTGTTAAAAAAGTTAACATTGCCTAAGGTAGGCAAATAACTCACATCTTTTCATGACCATTTTTGGTGGTGTTGAAGTGCTGTTTTCATTTTGCATTTTTTTTCACTGTAGCACTGTCATTCTGTTGTTCATCGATTTGCTCGAGCGGGCACCAGTAACATCTCCATTGTGAGACTTGTTGTTATTATTTTTGGCATATCAAATATGCCATGGGGAACTTGCCAGGCTCTGCTGTGCGAGTGGGATACTCTCGGTAGTTTGCCAGGCTCTCCAAGAGGGACAGAGGAATCGTACCTGGGTTGGCTGCGTGCAAGGCCAACACCCTACCCGCTGTGCTATTGCAAAGTAGGTTTAAGAATGTATTTTTTTTTTAACTGTCTAAATTTTGGTGCTGAAAAGTTTCTACTCTACAAAATTTTATTTAAAATATCTTTTTACTGAGTCCAGGTTATTTTGGAGGTCACAGCTACCAAATGGCAAAAAGTAACAATAAAGTTTGATTTTTATACTTTTTATTCTAAAACACAGAAAAGAAAGATTTCAAGGTCTTAATATTTGGAAGAAATCACCATTGAAAGTAGCACATGCTGTAAATATTCAAGTTATAAAGCAATGGATATATATATACACACATATGTATAAAGTAAAACTTTTTCCCTCCCTCTTTTAAAATGTTTCAGTTAGAAATTGATAATACTGGTTTGAAGTACATCTGAAGCTTTCCTCCATGTTTAATCATGACTATAATAATATTTAAAATGAGTCACATAGGGAAGCCAGAGTGATAGCACAGTGGGCAGGGCACTTGCCTTGCATGCAGCCAACTTGGGTTTAATCCCCTTCATCTCTTATGTTTCCTGAACACCACTCTATTACTGCATGTCTTCCTGGGTGCAGTCAGAAGTAATCCCTAAGCACTTCTGGGTGTTACCAAAAAACAAACCCCCAAATGAGTCACATAACTTAAAAATATCTTAATAGATTTTTTGATAACTTTGTATGTCAGTGGCTGTAGCTGGGCTGCTGGGGCTCTTCTTGGGGCAGGGAGGGAAACACAAACCATTCCCTCTGAGGGGCCCTGATGAAGACAGCCAGGCACAAGGGCAAGAGACTCTGCCATGCTCAAGGCCCCTCTCCACACGTTTGGACGAACCTCATGCATGAAGGAACTGGCAGAGGAACCCAAGTGTGAGGAACCAGGGGCTGAGATCTCCAAGCCTTCTTGGATTGGGACTGGGCCTCTTCTGCCCAGATCCCCCATTTTCCAGTAGCCAGGCATCATACCCACAAACTGCCCCCGGTGCCCTGTAATTCCATCAATGGCCAACATCCAGAGACTATAAAACCAAGCTTCCTGAAGCAGAGACATCTCCCTCTCGGAGAATCTGGAAAGCTACAGAGAGTTTCCTGCCTGCATGGGAGAGCCTGGCAAGCTCCCCGTGGCGTATTCATATGCCAAAACCAGTAGCAATGATGGGCTTCATTACCCTGACCCTGAAAGAGCCTCCAATGCATAAAAGAAAACAGCCAAAGCCTCCAAAGAGCCTCCAAGCCTCCTCCCTTGGAAGGATGAGTAAAGAGAGGCTTCTAAAATGTCAGGGCTAGGATGAATGGAGACATTACTAAGACCACTCGAGAAAATCAACAATCAATGGGATGATGACGAGACGATGATGATGCATGTCAGTATACGTAAACAGAATGCATTCTTTTATTGGAAGGTTACTAAGTCACTGTACGAAGAACCCACAATTGAAAGAAATACCTATCCCAGTTGTGTGCATGCTCCAGGAAGACTTTTTTTGCGGGGGGATCACACCTGGCAATGCACAGGGTTACTCCTGGCCCTGCCCTCAGGAATTACTCCTGGTGGTGCTCAGGGGACCATATGGGATGCTAGGAATCAAACTACATGCTATCGCTCCAGCCCCCGCTCCAGGAAGACTTTTGCTCATTATTGTTAGAGTACTCTCCCTGGTCTTAAAATGAAATTTATCCATTCTTGTATGTGTTTATATGCATTAGTTACTTTGGTAAAGTGAATGTCATTAAAAAATCAAATTGAAGGATATTCGAGTATTTTCTAGGGTTTTTTTTTGCTAGTATTATGTTCTGTTGAAGCATCTAGACATACTTTTTTATTTATTTGTTTTTAGGTGACACTCCTGGCTCTGAACTCAGAGATTATTTCTGGCACTGCTCAGGAGACCTTATGGAGTGCTGAGGCTCGAACCTGGGTTACTACACGCAAGGGAAATATCATAAACACTGCGTATCTCTCTGGATGTTAAATACACTTTTTAATAGTTCTGTACATATTTATATAGGATAATTTATATAAATAGATTATAGATTCAAATAATAACAAGGTTAGAGTAACATCCCTATGCAAAAGTCAAGAGGTTATCAAGTTCTGACTTTTAGAGAATTCTGCTTTCTCTCAAAGCCACAGAAGAGAAGAAACACTAAAAACACAAGAAGAAACACAAAGCCAGGGTTCACTGTGTTCTTAAGGAGGAATCTTGAAAGGAAAAGATACTTTCGGAAAGAACTGCTGGCATAAACACCAGAGAGAAGCAGAGCACAACCAGTACAAACCAAATTACACCTGTCTTAAAGAGATTGAACTTGACTCTTTTTCTGTCTTTCTAGAATAACAGTTGCATTTTTCTTGCAGGAGTCTGGCTTGGGGGCTTAAACGTGAATGTCATCCACCAGTTTGAGAGCTTACAAAATTCTGTTGAGTGGTGTTAGATTTACATGGCTTTCCAGCATGAATGGGAAGTCTAAGATGTGAAGAGAGAACAAAAGTGAGAACGAAGGTGGAAGTTAGTCAAACCACCCAGTAGAATCCTGTCATCACCAGTGTGTGGCCCAATCTATGAGCATCAGGAATAATAATGGTGAGGCCTGGTCACAGACCGGGCATTGAGCTATGTACATTTCACAAATGATAATATTTAGCCCTCTCTACATGTTTGGCTAAAGGTTCTCTTATGCCCATTTTAAAGATGAGAAACTGGGGCTGGAGTGATAGCACAGCGGGTAGGGCATTTGTCTTGTATGCGACCAACCCCTGGGTTCGATTCCCAGCATCCCACATGGTCTCTTGAGCACCGACAGGAGTAATTCCTGAATGGATAAGGCAGCAGTAACCCCTGTGCAATGCTGGGTGTGACCCAAAAAGCAAAAAATAAAATATAATAAAAAATAAAGATGAGAAACCAGTGAAAATAGGAGTTAAGTACTTTGCCCATGATCACACAGCTGAAAATATAACAAACTCAGGATTGGAACATAAAGTTCTAAGCGTATTCTGATGGAGAAGATAAGACTTGCTTATGAGGACAGGACAGTACCAGGACAATGTGAGGGGTCTGGAGTACACAATGGCAATCTGGCAGAGGAAGGAAGACCAGCTCCTCACCACTATGGACAGAATAAGAACACGTTATCTATGGTCTTTCTGTCCAGACACTTGGCATCTGAAAGGTGCCACATGGGTGCTCATCATTTGTAAGGATCTGAGGGTCCAGAGAAGAGACTGTGCTCATTTTGATGTTAGTGAAGGAGAGGGCTTGCTCTTTCCTTTCCTTGTTTGCCCCACTGGGTCCTGGAAGGCATTCTTTCTGAAGGATTTGTGACTAGATCTCTGCTCTGGGGGGATTTACCGAGTGACCTCTGTAATCCCAGGAAGACTTCACTGCTCTTTGAAATGTTGCAACTCCCACTGTTTGTTCATTCCTTAAAAGTTGTGGCTATGCCAAATAATTCTGAGATATTTAATTAAATGCGAAGAGGATACCATCATACTATTATAGAGCTATGTTCAGCCTGCAGTAAAATGCATGTTCCTATTTTTCTTGTCTTGGAGGTAATCATGCTTAGAGATCAAGACCACAGACTCACTTTGCTTTCATATCACAGAAGATGAACTATACTATATCTTATCATTGCTTTGCTACGTTAAAGAAAGAAGAATGTAAAAGAAGCTTTCTTTATTTTTTATTCTTTTTACTTTTAACTTGATGCTTTATACCTTCATTTTCACAAGGATTCATTGGGTGAACCAGGTTCTTTGTGAAGTGTTGCAGGTACAGAAGTGAGACTCAATGCTCTAAATTTTACACACACACAAAAATCTGTCAAGACTGTGTACTCAACTGGAAAGGTAATTTGACAATCTGTGGGATCAAATTACTAATTTATTTTTTAGCTCCCTTGCTCTGTAGTTGCATGAAATAAGATTTATTTCTGCATAGTCACCAAAATCCCCTAGTTTCAATTTGAATCAAAAGCCCACAGATTAGGCTTGCTTGCTCTTTTAAGTCCTTGTTCTCTCTTAAACTTGTATTTCTCTCCTCTGCTCTCCACCCTGGAGAAGCCAGTGTTCTCTTTGGGTCATGTCTCTCTCTCCACTTTCTCTCTTTCCCACGCCTCTTTATCTCTCTCCCCTTTCTCTTCACATCTCTTAAGTTTCTTTTTATAAAAGCTATGTTCATATTTCAAGGAACAAAAAGTCCATTGTTTAGGCATTTGCTTGTCATTTCATTTCTTTAAACTGTTCTGTCCTTAAATAATGATAATAATGGTATCCTCAATGTTCTTCAGTCCATTGTACATTAGCAGTAATTTAGTTTCCCCAAGACCTTTCCTTTTTTTTGTAGTCAAATATATATTTTTTGTGGTTAAAATGTTTGCAACGTTTTATTTTTTTAATTTTAATTTTTTTATTAATGAGTCACCGTGAGGGTGCAGTTACAGAGTTTCGTGCCTGTGTTACAGTCATACAATACTGGAGTACCCATCCCTCCACCAGTGCCCATTCTCCTCCATCGATGGCCCCAGGGTCCCTCCCTCCCCGCCCCCTGACCCCCCACTCCCTCCCGTGAGTGGCTACTTGACCCCTGATTATTACACCCAGTAATTCAGCTAGGGGCTTCTCTCCCACAGGCTAGTTACCCATCTCTTTTGTTGTGATCTCTAGTTACCTTCAACCACTAACAAAGATAACTAGTCTTAGATTCTTTCTGCATGTTTATTTTTGTAACTCACTGTTAGAAACAGGTTGTTGTTTCTGGGGCGGGGGCAGGGGGGGAAGGAAGCATTCCCAAGAAGTGCTCAGAGGATCTGCAGTTACTACAAACAATTCTTGTCCAACGAGCCAATGGTTCAATGCAAGGCTGAGAATGCATAGTGCCAAGGGTTCTGTGGCACTGGGACCACTAGAGTCTCCCTTGGCATGCATAGATATATGTACATATATATACAATATATATATATGCATAGTAAAACAGTGTGCATGGAACTATTAAGTGGTCAAATCAATGTTAGTTGCTATTGTTAATTACTGTGTTGTTACTATTGTCACTCCAATGTTCAACTAGTCAATGTTCAACTAGTCCAATGTTCTACTAGAGTTTGGGGTTTCTCCAGATATCTACAAAAAGGCTTATCTGAAAACCCAACCCCCAAAGAGTGGCATTTACTGGTAAGGTTCTCTTCATACCCTCCACCCTAGAGAGATGGAAAACCAGGTGAGTATAGCCACTCTTTGTCACTTGTGCAACCCAAACCGGCAACTTCTTGGTTGAAGACGTTTTCAGAACATGTTGATCATAAACTAGAGAAAATAGTTTCAGCAGACTTGACCAAGACCATGGATTATGCAGACACTGATTTCACTTTTAAAAACTTGCTAAATCACAAGTCACCTACACCCAGGGAATGACACAGCATTATGAAACTTCTGTACCAGCATGGACGAGTCAAACAGGTTCTTTACATAACATGACCTCTGGCATCTCACCCAGGGCTTAACTCTTAGTCAGCTCCTCCACCCCCTAGAAATAGATACCTAGATGTGTGGACAGCTTGGTCAGATTCAAGCTCTGGTCTTGAGCCAGCGTGCAGGTGAAGGAAGTAGAAGGCAAACGTTGAGAGACTTGGCTTGGAGAGCCTCTGAAGTATGTGGGGTTGGAAGCAAGAGAGGAAGGCAAACGCCCAGAGATCCTCGATGGTGTTTCCAACTCTCCATCAGGGTATGCTTAGGGAAGTCTAGGTCTGAATTCAGTGCAATCTATAGAATTCACAAATGCTGAAGATGTTTCAGTTCTTTGCCAGCTCTTTCTTTGTTCTGTGAGGTTCTGTAAGGATGAAACTGTTGCCACGACAGGCTGCAGCTAACATTACATGTCAACTAGGCCTAAGTTTCTGTTTCCCAGAGACAGGACTTGCAGTTTCTGGTAAACTCCAAGTTGAGTAACGTACCTAGATAAGAACTGGGCAGTTGAATCTGGCCAGTCATGAGGGGTTGCTGCACCCTTCTCAGAAAAAACCCCAAACTGTTACTGGTACCTGCTGTCCAATTGCTGACCACTGTTGTAATAGGGTAATGTTAAAAATAGTCCAGTATATAAACTACTTCTTAACCTGAACTCTATATAAATTGCTTGTGATTTGGAGTCAGGGTCCTTGTCAAGACTCCACTGAGTTGAATGAGACTTGGACCGTATCCCGAGCTAGCCATGGCTTGGGATAGTAATAAAGTTCCTTTGCTTTTGCAGCATCATGAGTGGAACTGGGTCTCTCCACAACTGGGCATCTGAAATTCAGGCACAGTTCCAGCTCCACTCCCCAGCCCCACCCCCAAAAGCCTATCATCATGCACAGAACCCAGAAAAACTGAGCAGAGCTCTTTCACCCACATTGACTAGCAATACATAAGAGAGCAGAACTAAATTTCCTAAAGGAAGGAAAAGAAAACAGGGTCAGGAAAGATAAAAATTAGCTTTCAAACTAGAATATAAATATCCTTCTCTGTCAGATTAATGCAAAAACAAACTGAAATTTTTACTAATGCTTTGACGCAGGCATTCCACTCATTTTTCAAGTGGAATGGCCGGGATGATCATGGACACTCATATTGCACATGAGGTCTGGATGGAAAGAGCTTGTAAGGCCTAGGAAACACATGCTCTTGCCACTCCTGATTTCTCTTGCTATGACAAAATTGCTGTAGAGACTTAAGTAATTTCTGGTGTGGAATATAAAACTTCAGTTGTTTTAGGTTGGGGAGATTAACTTATCAGGATAATTATATTTTTGTATTGCATTGAAAAAGGGAGGATTTAAGATTTCTATAAAGAGGACAATTATTTTACTTTATAGTTTGGTTTTGCAATTTTAGTGTAAGGAGACTTACTAAACAGGTAAGATTTTTCTATCTTAATAGTGAGAATTGCTACTGGTTAATAAATAGTTATTCATTCTTGGCACTTTGAGTATGTTATTTTTAATTCTCAGAAGGAGACTATGAGATAGATATTATTGCTATTACAGAAATGAGGAAACAGGAATTCTGGGAGGTTGCTGTGACCAGTTTGGGGCAAGGTGGTAGCCTCAGTGCACCAGGTTCAGTTCATTGTAACATGAATCTTTCACTAAAAAGGGGAAATTGTCCATGAAAGAGATGCTTTTGACTTAGGCAATTTAAAACAGGCCCAAACCTTCACCCGAGCCTTGATTCAACTGTTGTCTAAATGGGAAGCAGTTCTGAGCTACTCAGATTTCCTTTAGGGCCAAGGATTCATGATTTTATTATTACTTTTTCTTCTCATGGTTCAGGTCACCATCGCTACACTGTCACTTGTGAGCAGATTTTAGGGGAAGGCTGCTGAGGGTAGGGCCCAGCCCACTTATACCTGGTACTGAAAACTTTCCAAGAAGCTTCATGGAGTATCTGTTCCTCTGCCAGGATAGTTCCTGTAATAACACAGTATTCCCATTTTACCTTGAGCTAAAAATACCAAAGAGCCAACATACCCTTTAACTAGCACCACCCCATCTGACTGGGGCCTACCAACAGGTAAAGCAATGGAGGATACACTCTGTATGGGACTGATTCTGGTACTGGTAACCAGCACTTAAGGGAATCCTGTTGGTAGCTGCGACTCAGCAGGTAGATGGAAAACAAGATGCCACATGCCACATGAGGCAGAAGACATGTATACTCATATTCTCCTATTCTCAAGAAACATATTCTAATGGGGTTATGGGAAGCCGTCGGGAGAAAAATCCAATTCCAGTATTTGAATTGGAGATCTAAATGACTGGTAGAGTGAAGAACACTTTTGTGGCCTGTATAGTGAAGAATGCTTGTGCCACAGCAGAAAGCCAGAGGACAGATAGGATTGGGACGGGTGGGGAGGCGTGGGGGATGAGGAAAGCAAAGATAAAGGAAAGCAAAGATTGAGAGTGGGAGCTCAGCATCGCCACTGCTTGCTTGCTCCCAGCCTCCTCTTTGGTATACATTGTGATTAGGGCCTTCACTGTATTTATTCCCTACTAGTCTGTAGGAGCCCCAGGGGCGTAGGAGGACTTGTGGGGGCTATTTCTCTGTGGTTAGGAGCTGGTCTTTTCCTGAACCTGGGTCTCTGGACTGTGACACTTGAGAGTGCTCACAAGAGACAGACTGGCCACAATGGCTGGAGCTGGAACCCTTCCTTATCAGGACCTTGAGACTCTAGAAACACCCCAGCTGGTTGGGCTCTGGGACAGGGTGTCTCTTGATCACAGTCCTTATGAAGACTAGGAGCTCTGGCACATTTCATAACAGCTACTTTCTACTTCCCTTACCAGAGTGGGAGGGATTTTTTTTCTCTCAGCTCTACTGTGAGAACCTGCTAGCAGTCTGGGAAATTCATAGTAGAGCTTCTCTGTTACCTTTCCATTCCGCCCACTGCCACCCCATAACCTCCATAACTTTTCTTCTATTTGGCCACACTGAACCTTGGGAATCTATTCATTAGCATTTAGGTTTTCCTAACAGGAAAATCTGCTCTAGGAATCTAGATCTCCTCGATCCACTCACCCAGGCATCTCTCGTCAATTTGATTTGTGGGGAGGGTAGTAGTTCACTCCGTGATTTCCACTTCCTGGTGAATTGAAAATTTAGTGTCTTACAGATTGCTTAGCTCTTTTGTTATTGAGTGCTCTTATGTGACTATGCCTTCACGCACAGGCAGGGATCCAAACAGGTCAGTGTCATATTTTCCATCAGTTTATTCTGAAAAACACAAGTTTGCTTGTTCTACAGAATGCTGGACATGTTCAGCCACAGATTTTTAGGTAGCTTTGAGAAATGCTGTATTTCTTTATAGGAAAGCCCTTTTCAGGGCCTTATTATATAAATATACACTTGATTCTTGCCTATGGCACTCTATATTATACTGCTTCCCAAACTGATATGACCATGATTTTCTTCGGGTAAAGACTATTTCATACAACCTTGTTGCTTAGCATTTTGGAAATGCCACCATAGGGTCTATCTAGATAGCTCCTTGTCCCTTGGTTGCTCCACCTTCATGGGGACAGTTGACATAATCAGTCTTTTGTGACCATTCATCCCATAGCTCTCTCTGTTATATACAAAACATTGCTACTCCAGGTATAGAGGTGTTTGGGACATAGAACCTTGTAGAGGTTATACTTTGTTATAGAAGAACGAAAAGAAGAAATAACTCAAATTCTAGAAGTTTCAAAAACAAATTCCCATTCCCAATATTTCTGCTATTTGTAAAACAAGGATCAAATTAGAGAATCCAAACTGAAAAAAAATTTTGTTTAATGAAAACTTTTTTTTCATGTAGGTGATAGGTTGACTTCAAAAGTGAAAAAAGGAAACCAAAGTGATAGTACAATGGTTAGGGCATGGATCAACTAGGGTTCAATCCTCAGCACCCCATAAGGTCCCCTGAGCCTGGCAAGTGTGATTCCTGAGTGCAGATCTGAAGTAAATCCTGAACACAGGTGTGCAAACAAACAAACAGAAGTAATGAAAAGGGCGCTGGGATTCCCTTTCTGGCAAGGTCTCCAGAATGCTACAATGTCGTCCAAGGCCCAGCTGTTCTGCCAATCTCTGCTTTTTGCAACATCTTGTCGTATTTTAAAACAGTTGAAGGTCTGTGAATCCACAAAGTCCTTCTTGACCCTGTATCTAAGAAGGCACAATTCCCTCACAAGTGTGGTACCATAACTTTAGATGTGGTGGTGCCTGTCACTCACCAGGGAGAGCCACACCATTGATGCCCTGCTGTTCCAATGTGATCTCAGTCCTCGGATTGCTCATTATGCTCAAAGCACAGTGATCCCTGTGGCTTCTCTCAAAGCTGCTCTCACGTTCCTTTGCCTTTTCTCTTCCTTCCTTAGCTCATCACAGTGACCCAAACCCTGCTGCCTCCCTGAGATCCTTCCTTGATTTTCCTACTCAAAGCATCTCCTCCACACCCCTGCCTTCCTCCATAACCCTCCCCCACCACATAGATTGCCACATACTATCGCATTTTACTCTCTCCAGGGTATTTCTCTAGGTGTTACCTGAAATAACAATAGTTTCTCTATTTTTGTTCTTCCTTATAACATAAAGGCAAGCTTCATGTATTTCCTGCTCACCCTTTATTCTCAAAGCCTAGAATAATGCAGGCAACGGGGAGATTTCAAGATATGGTTACAGGGGCTGGAGCAATAGCACAGCGGGTAGGGTGTCTGCCTTGCACACGGGCAACCCGGGTTCAATTCCCAACATCCCATATGGTCCCCTGAGCACTGCCAGGGGTAATTCTTGAGTGAAGAGCCAGGAGTAACTCCTGTGCATTGCCGGGTGTGATTCAAAAAGCAAAAAAAAAAAAAAAAAAAGGTTACAGAATGACTGGTCACTTGGATTTGTTCCTGATTTGATTCTGTAATCTGAATACTTTTTCTATTAGAGGGAATGCTCACTTTATGAATCTTCATGGGAGAAAACAGCTGACAATAACACCTCCTTTGCACAGAGGCACGGACTTGTGAGAGAGTCTCAGCTAATCAGATGGGACCCCCAACTAGCATTAGGAAGTAGAAGTCACAGATAATCCAGGTAGTGGTATGGCAGCGGTCACTGCCTTGTGAGGGGGGTGGTAGTTGTAGTATGTGGCACAGTCTGTAAACCATGGCATCTGGGGAACAGAGGGCAACATGCACATATTCTCTTTGCATTGATTCTGTGGTAAAATTTGGCTCTTCTCTGATTCTCTGAAAGTTCCCACACTTTTGGCTGGTGCTCAGTCTAGACTAGTCCATCTAGTCTCCTAGAGATTCTATGAACTTCCAGTTTTATCTTGGAGTTCTGCCTGCTTACCTCAAAAACTCTGTACTTCCTTTCTGCTTTCTTGCTTTCTGCCAAAGACCGTTTTGTTCTTCCTGATTAGATGCTCAACTCACCAGGGACTCTCATAGGCCTTGGCAACTATCTTGCTCTAAAAAGAATGAAGGTCCCTCAGGTGCAGTTTTGCCAAATACTGCCCTCATGAGTGGGTTGGACAGAACAACACAGTAACTCCTTTGACTGTCCATCACAAGCCTTTGACATGGCAAGAACTTGTGAGGTCCTGCTATTTAAGACACTCCACAAAGTGTATTTAAGTCTTGTTTGTTTTTTTGGTCATACCTGGTAGTGCTCAGGGCTTACTCCTGGCTCTGTACTCAGGGATCACTTTTGGTGGTGCTTGAAAATCCATATGGGATGCCCTGGACCTGCCACGTGCAAGATAAGTGCCCTGTCCCCTGTATTATCCTTACGGCTATTCACATCCTTTTTTTTTTTAATTACAGGATGCCACTGATTGTGTTTTCTAAAAGTGCCCATCTTCTCTAACTCTTCTACAGTATTTTTTTTTTTGCAAGTACCATTAAGATTTGAACTCTGTCTCTCAACTCTTTCGAGTGTGAATGGAACTTCTGAAAATTTGGCTGAATATGACACAGTGTAAGTGATGGTGTGCCAGCTTCAGTCATGGCCATTCGCTGGCCTGACATTTTCTCCTCACTCCTGGAAGCCTGCCAGCACTTAAGAAAGGACACATGGATCCCTCCCTGCTGTAAGAAGTACATACATGTAGAAAGACCCTACGGGATGAAGGACTGGTAGAGGAAGCAGTAGAGGCCAAGGGCTCAGGCCTGTGAGTGAGGAAGTCATGTTGTAAGCAGGTCCTCTGGCCCTAAGGGCCCAGCTCAGGAGGTTGGACCATAGGCCAAGCATAGTTACATGTGCTTCCTGACTTCCTGACCTACACAGCTCTGACTAAAACAAATTGGTTCTCTAACTTTCAACCAATTCTGCTGGCCCTTGTTTCTACTATCCTTAGGTGTTAGTCTCATATTATGTTTTTTTTAATATCCTATAAATGAGTGCAGTCATTCTATGTCTGTTCCTTTTATTCTGACTTATTTCACTCAGCATGATATTCTCCATGTACATCAGTTGGGATAGAGAAGGGACCATTATGACAATGAGGGTTGGAAGGGATCCCTCTGTATGGGAGATGTGTGCTGAAAGTGGGTAAAGGACCAAACATGATGGCCTCTCAGTATTTGTATTGCAAACCATAATGCCCAAAAGGAGAGGGGGTAGGAGAGAGAGTGACAGAGACAGAGAGACAAAGAGAGAGAGAGGGAGAGAAAGAGAAGAAAAGCACGTGCCTTAGAGGTAGGCTGGAAGGGGGGTGGTGGCAGCAGGAGGGATATGGGGGATATTGGTGGTAGGAAGTGTACACTGGTGGAGGAATGGGTGTTGGAACAGTGTATGACTGAAACCCAATCATGAAAACTTTATTACTGTATCTCACAGTGATTTAATTTAAAAACATTGATTTTATTTAACTCACTGCATTTTGGAATGGTTAATCAAGTACAATAGATAATTACTTCTAAATGTCTGGTGGCAGTCATGTAGTCTGCTGACTGCAAGCACAGAATATCTGGGATGATAAGACCACTAGAACAGATACTTCATTTTTCCAGGGTCACCTCAGCAATCCCAGAAGGGCTTCTCTTTGAAATAAGAGGCATCTTACACTGATTCCAACTAGACAAGGACCTCCCAGTCAGATATGAGTGATTTCTACAGTCACAAGGAGGGTCTTCCAAAGTTTAAGGAAGACCCAGGAGCAGTATGAAACTGGGTCAAGGCCTTTGCCATCTGGATAGGCACAGATGATGCTCATCAGTCCTCAGCTCCCTACACCTAATAGAATTAACTCTCAGAATCCTATTTTATGGTCTTGGAGGATCCAATGGTTGAGGAAAATGTTTGGAGGAAAATGTTTCTTGGCTTTCAATTCTTCCAAAACTGTGTTTACCTCAAACCCTGGGGAAAATCAGACTGCAATCAAATACTACTGCAACAATCACAAGTACTGCGATGCATTTTATCGAAGACAGTTAAAATGCTATGACACTGCTTTTTCACATCCTATTCCATGTTTTGCCATAGCACTCCCCGCTAGCTCCGGTTTTTCCCCCTCATAGATGAGCTAGAGATAAAGTTACAATAAATTCTATGTGAATTCTTACTGAGCTTGGAATTTAAATCACCCAGTTTGAACCAGAACTACAGTTTGCTCATGCTTTTGCTGTCTCGTCATGAGGGATTGTCTTACATCTCCCATTAGATGGTAAGGAACCTGGGAACAAGGACTTAAAACAACAGCTCACATTACCAAATATGTATTGCAGACTAGGGGCATGAAAATCCATGTAATGCTCACTGCACCTATCGCCAGCATAAACGAGTTACCTCTTTGATTCTTTTTTTTAGACTTGTAAAGACTCCAACCCAGAAATGGAACCATCTATGCAAGCCCACAGGGGCAGAAAGTAGAACTGAGTTAGAAGTCAGGCAACCCACCACCCCCAGAATCAGTCCTGTTCGTTTGTTTTTGTTTTTTAGGCCACACGGAGCGGTGTTCAAGGCTTACTCTTGGCTCTGCACTCAGGAATTACTCCTGGTGATGCTCGAGGGACGTTATGAGATGCTGTGAATTGAACCCAGGGTAGCTGGCTGCAAGGCGTGTGCCCTCCTGGCTGCACTATCTCTCTGGCCCCAGAATCAGTACTCCTAATTCCATTCTGACATCCTTCCCCATAGTTGACCTCCTTTTTCTGAATCTATGCCAGTGGACAGCAAACATATGTATCCAGGGATTCTCTTTAAGCCTGTCAGTTGGAGAACCAGAGCTCGGGGCGGGGGTGGGGAGATAAGGGGTGGGTGGGGGAGGGCGAAAGGGGGTGGGGCAGAGAAGTGCGGGGCAAGGGGACCTCATGGTTTAGCTGCTGGCAGCCCGTGTGGGCGGAGTCTCCGCGGGTTACAGCGTACCAGGGTTGTGTTTTAGCCAGCGGTGTTCTCTGAGCCTCCCGTGCCCAAACCCTGGCTCCTCCAGTGGCCTCAAGGACTTCTTTCCTGGGAAACCTGGGTTCAAAGTGCCAGGGGCCCTCCCTCTGGAGCAACACTCTGGCTGCCCTCCCCTACCCACATCGTGGCGCCAATACTGGCCTCGAAACTGCAATATCACCTTACTAAGCACCAGGGACTGGCTCCTCCTTTTAGGAGACACTGCCCCATCAGGAGCTGCACCAACAGGTTCTTTGAAGAAAGGGAAATCTGCACGCTCATTCCAGGGCTGGCACAGGGTCTGAGTGTGGGTCCGCCAGGTTTGGTCGCGCCTTCCCTGGGGTTGCTGGGACAAACACTAACTCAACACGAACCTCTGGCCCCTGCCTGCCACCAAATAGGAGCCATGGAATCCTTTTCCCACTGTCAGCCCACTCAACCCAGGCAAACCAAGTAAGCAGTCGATGTTCAAACTTCCCTGAAAAGGAGTCAGTCCTTAAATAGCCTCGGAAGCCAGAAATAATTCACATGCAACCCGTATCTGAAGAAAAGTGTGGTTTTCCATTGGGGAAGGCATTCTAGTACCTACTTGTCCTGTTTCCAGGCTTATAGTACAGTTTCATTTTTATTCTCAATGACTAGATTTCAGACAGAGAAATCTTAAAGAGTAGAACAAGATATTACTGGTGAATGAGTTTCTGACCAAATACAGGGTCTGTGGCATAGTAACAGAATGTGTAAAATTTCTTCCTGAACTATGTATCCATATCCTCATATATCTATACATGGACTGGAGTGATAGCACAGTGGGTAGGGTATTTGCCTTGCATGCTGCTGACCCGGGATCGATACCTCCATCCCTTTCCGAGAGCCTGGCAAGTTACCAAGAGTATCCCGTCCACACAGCAGAGCCTGGCAAGCTCCCCGTGGCATATTGGATATGCCAAAATCAGTAAAAAAAGTCTCACAATGGAGACATTACTGGTACCTGCTCAAGCAAATCGATGAACAATGGGATGACAGTGATACAGTGATATGTATATATAATAAATATATATACACATATATTTATTACCTTCATCCTCAGTGATGGGAAATGTATCTCAAGAAAGTAGGAGGCTTGGGCTTAGGTTCTGGCTGTCGGATGAACTGCTCTGCAAACTTAAGCATGCCAACCAACTTTTGGACATGGTGAGGGATTCTAATGTGCTTTAGTAGCTTGGACTATGTGTGAAATGTTCTGCATAGAGACGGGTGGACTCTAAGTGTATGGTCCCTGCTGTACTTGAATTTGTAGCCTAAGAGTAGGACATGGACACAGGCTCTATCACATAGACCCCACCAACTTTCACTGACTCAGAAGTTAATAGCATTGGTTCTCAAGCTTATTTGATTCATTGTACCCCTTTCAGTAAAAAAAATTACTCAGTGCTCCCCAACCTCAGAAGTCTCCCTTAAGTACACAAGCAGAAAGTAACCTGCCTCTCCCCCCAACCCATGGCACCCCAGGTCACTATCAACATTCCAAGTGTTTCTTGTAGCCCTGGATTGACCAATCTGATCTATAGGAAATGGGTGAAAAAGAGATCAGATAGGAGTGATGGCTTTCCAGAGCCTTTCAGGAGGGAACCTGGAATTGGGGAAGCTGTCAGTGGCCCTGGCATCTGGTGCCAGGATTCCAACACTAGTGTCCGTCCTTGGGTTCCCAGATATCTATAACTAGCTGTCAGAGTATGATATGGCTTCCCCTACCTTGGGCCATAGGCTGAGGAAAATATCCTTCTGGGCCATCCCCTGAGGAAAGGCAGCACATTGCTCTTTGATCTTGATCCCTAAAAAAGAATTTGTCCTAAGATCTTTGAATTCCTGGGAGGAAAAATAAGATCTAAACCTTCAGAGCTTTTGTTTGATGTATTACAAAGCAGGGGAGACAAATATTCTGCTGGGGTCAGGGGTAAATATTTCTTTGTTCTGAGAAGACACGCGAGTGAATATTTGGTTGTTAAAAGAACAAGAAAATCTTCTCTGATGCAGAAATTCAGACCCCACCTTTCCACGGGGCTCTGGTTTCAGGCATCCTAATATAAGAAAGGGCAAGTCTGCAAGTTGTTTTTCTACCGGAAAACATTTCATCTTTAGAAAAGACTTAATCTTCCATTTCTGAAAACTCTCCCCTTTTCTTGGAAAACACATGGATGTACTTAATGGAATGAAGGCTGGACACTGAGTGTGGGTGGGGAGCTGGGCACCTCCCTTGTGTAGGCTGGTGGAAGGATCACCACCAGGAAGGTCAAGCTGAGTCCCACGGGCCCATCTGGCTTCTCTAAAACTAACTCCCCCAGACTTTGGAAAAGCACTGATGATTTACCGCTTACTAGTTAATGGTTGTATTAGAAACCTGAAGACAATCTCATCTCTCTGTTCATGGTGAGAACATTTTAATAGTTAATCCTATGAGGGTGATGGCAATGAAGGAGGAAATAAAGTATGAAACATGGGTTATGCAACAAGGACTCCATGGGAAGAAGCTGTTCTCTCTGTTTCTCTCTCTGTCTCTCTCTGTCTCTATTTCTCTGTCTCTGTCTCTCTCACTTGCTCACTCTCTCTTTCTCTTCACCCCCAAAGGCAATTCAAAGAGATGACAGATGAAGCAGGCTGGGGGCATTAGACCTGGTGGTGTCCATTAGATACAGTAATTTGCAGCTTTATGATTTAAATTTCATGATTTCTCATTTCTCATAGTTTTGGCCTTAGAGTTTTGATTCCTCTCCGTTATTTCTGGGTGTTAACTAAAGTCTTGTGACTCCTGAAAACTTGGGTTTTACTCTGCTGTTGGGAATTAAAGTGCCAGGCGATCACATCACTTGTGACTGGCCACAGAGGCACTGTGAAGAATGAATGGGATTTATGGAGACAAAAGAGGAAGAAGATCCCAATGGACTGGCTGTTGGAGGCACAGTAGCTGCAGATTCATGAGATAAATGACCCCAGAGAGGCAATCTTTAGAGAGGGAGAAGGCCAGGAGTTCCTACAATTAGGCTGATGGGCACAAGGAGTCTCCAAATATGGGGTCGCTACTTAGAGAGGCTCTGACCACAACATCTAAAGGTCAAAATAGGCAAGTGCCTACACAGGCTGTGTTCCGCTGGATGGTAACCCAAATGAAGACTTGATGATTGAGGCACAAAGCTGTTTTTTTTTTTTCTAGTATACTGTGTCTCAACAGTTCTCACAGAACAACTGGTGGATGTGGCCACTCAGATGTCTTTTCCCAAGGGGATTGCTACTCACCTATCTGTAAGAACTCATAAATAACTGCCTGCTCTCCTTAAAGTTTTAGTGACAGCGTTAGCCTAGCACATGCAGGCTCTTAATGTATGTGGGTTAAATGAGTGGTGGAATCCACAAATAGTTATAGAAACCATGTTTTTTCAAGCCAATCACTGAGATCTTTGTGGGTTTTATGCTGCTGCTGTGCGTGAGAACCAGTTTGGGAAATCTCATTTAGATGCAGGAGCAATGGAATTTGGAGACCACTTTTGGAGATTTCTGAGGACTGAGAAGAATTTTATGAATCAGGCTCACTTTTAAAAAAAGTAGAAGATTTATAATCACCATATGGTACTTTATGTTCTCCCTGACCATAAACAGTAAAATATCTGTCACGGAACTATAGTTAACCTGACAAAAAATACTTTAAATGGTCCTTAGACATGAGTTATCAGTACTGCTATTATTTTTCTAGGCAATCCTTGGCTCTGTGCTTTTCCAGAATATTTATTTACTTGATTCTAGGATTGAAGATTCCCAGATTACCTCTATGCCATAAGGCTTATAGAGAAGTAGACTGAGTTCTTGAAATCACTTGTGTCTATGAAGAAGTTCAGTTCAAGAAGTATCTGCCAGCAGCTAAATGCATGTCACAGGGAACTGTGTAAAGGATGAACTCTAGTTACCCCAACCCGACTGTTTCATTCCCACTGAGAGTCCTTTATTGAGTGAATAACATTACACTTGAGGTTCTGGTTCTCTCTAGGTTCAAGGGCTATGCCTTCTCTTCCCTGAAAATCAAAGTGAAAAGCCTTCAGACCTTTCTACTGAGAGCCTAAGTACTAGGTGAACCCATGCACAAATTCTTCAAACTTAAGGACCTGGGATTGGACAATACTCGGGAGATTTCCCAATTGCCTGATGTTCAGAGTGAAAAGAATTCTCTTGAAACTTAAACATCAGCTGGACTTGAAGCATTAAGAATTTGGGCTGTCATATGGTCCCCTGAGCACCGCCAGGGGTAATTCCTGAGTGAAGAGCCAGGAGTAACCCCTGTACATCGCCGGGTGTGACCCAAAAACCAAAAAAAAAAAAAAAAAGAATTTGGGCTGAAATTCTCCCTAATCTTATATCTTCAGATAGTGAAAATTATTTTCTTCAAACAATGATTAGATTATCATCTCTTTAGGTCTACTTTAGGAGCTTGTTTTAGGAGAGTGATTCCACGATCTTGGCAAGGGAGGAAAAGTGATAAGCATCACTGAAAGCAGAAGACAAGAGGTCCCCTCTTAGATGCACCCTTAATGTCAACGATGGTGTCATATGGAGTGAAAGACCATAGTTAATAAGAATGTCTTTGGTGAAACAAAGCCGTTCACATCCACGTGTCTGAGATCAGCCTGAAAAAGAGAAGTAAGCAGTAGAAATGGGGAGCCAGAGGTCCGTCCCTGTGAAGGACCTATAGAGGACTTCTGTGACGACCTCCTGGGAAGGGCCTGTGGGGGGCAGCACTGGGCACAGACTCAGAGTCACCCTGAAGAGCTGCCGGGCCACTGAGAGAGCCAGAGTGAAAAGGGGTTGTACTGATTAGAAATTCTGCCTTCCCAAAGGACACTCGGAAAGCACAAAAGCAAATCTCACTCCTTCGATCTGCACATTCAGCAAACTTTTCCCTCTCCTGCAATGCTTCAGGTTAAACAAACAAGACGTGAATCATATGACTTAAAAAGCAGGGGCGGTCAGCGAATGAGCAGGTAAACATGTAGCCTTCAGCGGCATCCTGAATTCACCCCCACCCCTCACCCTCTCCTCCGCTGGCTTCAGGGCTTTCTCTTACCCAGCCACATAAATAAACCTCATGGAGTGAGGTGGCGAGAAAACCCCTATCATGAAAAACTCTATCAGAGAAAAACTCTGTCATGAAGATGTTGGCCTAGGCTGGATTTAATCCAACTCCATATTCATTGGTAAGGAAATTCACTTTTTTGTCTCATTTAATACACTTTTATTGATTCCCTATTATCAGGAAGGCTCACAGAGCAAAGCTGGAGCTCACAGCCACAAGGAAGGTATGATTTCTCTGAAGGTGCAGGAAGAGAAATATTAACAAGGCGGTGTGATGAGCCTTTGGTGAGCGAAGTTGAAAGGCCTTTAACACAGGGCGGGAAATGTGACTCAGGAGAAGGGCATAAGGGATGTCCTTAACCAGATGGCAAAGGATGAGAACGAGGATGCCAGGCCAGTGGAGAGAGCAATAGGCAAAGGCATGTGTGCCAGGGTGGGAAAGGGAAAGAACGGTTCTTTGGGAGGAGACGAGTGACAGGCTGCATTACCGTTGGCAAGTCATGACACAGCTGAGTTATTGCCAGGGCGAGAAGCTTTTGTTTCTAGACTTAGACTTAAAACTTGTGACAGGCCAACACCCAAAAGGAGAGAGAGAAAGCAAAAGGGAATGCCCTGCCACAGAGGCTGGGTGGGGTGGGGGGAGGACAGGGTGGGGGTGATGGGAGGGATGGTGGGACCGTTGGTGGTGGAAAATGGGCACTGGTGGAGGGATGGGCACTCGACCATTGTATGGCTGAACTGCAAGCACGAAAGTTTGTAAGTCTGTAACTGTACCTCACGGTGATTCACTAAAAACAAATGAAAAAACCCCACAAAACTTGTGACAGAAGATTCTGTTCCTCAGGATTACTGTAAACAATGGTGACAGGAAGGGTCTGATTAGGAAGCGTGATATCAAATATCTGAAGTTTTATATTTCCTGAGAAAAAGGAATGAGTTCTGGGAAGAGGACTGAATCTTATGTGTTTTTTTTAAGATATATGCCTATAATTAGGATTAAGTTATAAATGAGGCACAGTAAGAGATTAAGCAATGGCTAAAAACAAATGTATAACATATAATAAAAATAAGTTTTTTTTTTGTCTCAAAATATCTTACTGTAGGACCAGGAGAAAAAACGTAAGTGGTAGAGTATATTCCTAGCAGCTGGTCACTCGTCTCCCCAAAGAACCATTCTTTCTCCTTCCCACGCCGGCACACATGCCTTTGCCTATTGCTCTCTCCCCACTAGCCTGGCACCCTGGTTTTATTCCTTGCCATCTGGTTATGGACATCCCTGAGTTCAATCCCCCGCAGAGTTCCCATGCCCCAGCACCAGGACTTGTGGAGCTCTGCTGCAAATGGTCCCTGTGGAAAATGAAAAGAAGTAATAAAGAATTTCCTGTGAATTCTTTTTTTGTCCTGTGGCTGACTCTGGTAACTAAAATGTTTCATGGTTGTGGTTAGTTGTAGGATACACAGGGTTCAAATAATTGCATTTTATTTTTTTGGCTTTTATCTCTATGAGTGACATGACTACAAAGTGTTTCACAAAATGCATGGGTCCATAAGAACTATAATGAGTTTATTCATTAAGATTCAGAAGACTGCCAGGAAAGTGGTCAGATAGTATTATTTGAATTTTATAGTCAGGACATGTGAGCGTGATTCTTCATACTGTCCTGGAACCATCTCTTCCTGCTCAGGTTCAGAAACATGTTTATCCTTTTTTCTTGTCAAATCTGCTCTTCTTAGGTAATTTTGTATCTCTCACTACAAAGAATTTTTTTTGTACAGTTAATATTATAATGTCATGGCCCTTTAGGACCTTTTGACTTTGTAGTAAAATTCCTTTAGCACTGTTCATTTTATGCTGGTTATGCTATACCTCCTGGTGCTACATTCTTCATCTGATCACCCATTACCTTACAAAACTTCTTACTTGTGTAACTGATGATGATCATAAGTGCAAATATTAACCAGTTTAGAGAAAACTGAAAGATACTTTTTTATAAAAAAATAATTTTTTTGGTCTTGTTGAATTAACTTTTTCAACAAATGTCATGTCAAGAGAAAAACAGGTAAATTCTCTTAACTTTCTGGGTCACAATCATTGCATTCTTAGAATGTGGTTGCTTTCAATGTTGAATATTCCTTGTTTTCCAGATGACCATCAGTGAAAAGGACAGGCACCTGGCTTATGGGCAGAGCAAATTAATATAATTCCACTAGCTAGCACATGGAATCTTTAGTACCTATCCTGTAGGGTTTGTGACTGACAGGAGAAATTGCAAGGTGGCAAGAGAGAACTACAATGAGAAAGGTCTATTAGCATTACTAAGTAACAGTTTCAAAAGCCGTAGGATATAGACATGCATGGAAATCCATCAAACTATACTGTGTGTGTGTGTGTGTGTCTGGTGGGGGATCTGTGAGGCTACTGGTGGGTGAGTGCAAATGTTAGAGGAGACAGGGAGTAAAGGAGGATGGCTAATGCCACTCTTATCACCTTCAGTAACTAAAGTCTGGGTGCAGGGGCCCTGGGAGATAGGCGCCCTGGCAGGGGGCTTGCCTTGACTACAAAATTTAATACTCAAATTCATAGCTAAGGTTAATGATCCCCCCATACACAGATGCTACAATATCTTGAATGTTTCAACTTCTAAGGAATTTTTATGTATACTTCCCAAAAGATTTAGGCAGTCCTTTTTTTTCCCCTAAAAGAGTTTTTGTTTTTTTCAGTTGAAGTGCCACAGACAAAATGATTGATAACAAATGTTGCAGAGGAAAAGCACCAAGAGAGACTGAAGATGCCATTCTAGGAAGCCTCCAAAGTGAGGCGTTGATAGAGCACTGGGGTTACTACATGAGTATTAATTGAGAAGTAGGAGTCAAATTTAGAAAGAGGGCTAATTAGGGTTTCAGAGACAGGGCTTCCCATTCAGTTCTTTTCAAAGAGAATGACGAATGACATTTTGCTTTCTCTTGAAAGTTGTTTTACAAAACATATCCAATATTGTTAAATATCACAGTCCTTCTCCAAGCTTTATTTATTTTATTTATTAATTATTATTTTGGTTTGGGGTCACACTTAGCGGTACTCAGGAATTATTCCCAGCTCAGTGTCTGAGAGTTGCTCATGGCAGTGTTCACAGGACCCTAAGGTATGGTGTGGTGGGAGTGGAGGAGGGTGGGAGAGCGAGTTCTTGAACCCAGGTTCTCCTGCTTTCATTCAGCCTTAGGAGATCTCTCTGACATCAAACAAATCTGCACTTCTTTTTGTTTTCCTTTTGGTTTTTAGGCCATACCCTGTGTTGTTCAGGACCATGCAGTGCTGGGGATCAAACCCATGGCCTTCCCCAGCTTAAAAATCCTTGATTCTCCTATACAGCAAACCATAGTGCCCCAAAGTAGAGAAAGAGTAAGAAGGGAACTATCTGCCATAGAGGCAGGGGGTAGAGTGAGATAGTGGGTGTCGGGTTGGGGTTGAGGGGCAATGGGTAGGGTGGGGGGGTAGAGAGGGATACTGGGAACACTGTGGTGGTGGAAAATGTACACTGGTGGAGGGATGGGTGTTTGATCACTGTATGACTGAAATTCAAGCATGAAAACTTTGTAAATGTAACTCACAGTGAATCAATAAAAAATAAAAAATAAAAAATAAAATAAAAAGCTTGATTCTCTAGGCTTAGATAAATGGCCATGGGGGTAAGAAATTACTTCAATGCACATATTTTTTATTTTCCATAAAATAATTATTGTTTTTAATGCATTAAATAATCCTAAACACATTTTATATTTGAGCAAAAATTGTGGTTCTAAAATGCTCTGAACTCTCTGGAAGCAGTACCTACTCTCATGCCAATTGTTTGACTTTCCAACTTTTGACTTTTGTGCACATTTCAGGAATTCATCATATACTCATGTAAGGAAATTTAATTATATATGATTTATTGGGAGATGACCCATCTCATTAGGTACACTGTGCTCTTGTTCACAAAAGAATGTTCCTTTTTATAATGCAAATGTCTAATGTGTGTTCTGTATTTTTCCATAAAGAAATGAAGCCCAAATACTCTTCAGTAACAAGGTCAGTTACCAGTCAGTCACTAGGCTTTCAGTCTGCGGATGGCTGCCTGGGGACCTTTAAAAGGCAACGAGCAAATAATACCAACCTCACTCATAGCTACGGGTCTCACCATATCATCAGAATTCAAATAGAACTGACCATTTATGCTGGAGACAAAGAATCAAAAGGATAAGTGGAGATAGTTGTCACTCCCACCTTTCCTGAAATGCCAGGTCTTTCCCTGAAGTTTCAGTTTCAAACAAAGTCGAAACTTTAAAGAACTGCTCACTTGGCTATCTACATGGATCAAGCATGGATTCCTTTGACACAAGAGTTGGTTTTACTTTGCTTTTTTTTTTTGCCTTTTGGGTCACGCCCAGTGATGCACAGGGGTTAATCCTGGCTCATGCACTCAGGAATTACCCCTGGTGGTGCTTGGGGACCATATGAGATGTTGGGAATTGAACCCAGGTTGGCTGCATGTAAGGCAAATGCCCTAACTGCTGTGCTACCACTCCAGCCCCATGGTTTTACTTTTCTTGAATTTTTTTTTATATTAGAGTCTCTTATAGCATTGTGCTTGGGCTAATCCATAGCTGGGGTGACCTATTTTTAAAACAGTTCTAAAAATATAGATATCTAAATGTGTTTTTTCTTAAATAGTATTTTGAAGGGATAACCTTGGTCTGGACTTATAGTTAAGAAATGATAAAAGGTAAAATGATAAAAGCTTTGGGGGCTGGAGAGATCATACAGCAGGTAAGGAGCTTGACTTGCACACAGATGACTCAGGTTAGATCCCCAGCACCGCATATGGTTTCTGGAGCACAGGGCCAGGAGTAAGCTTTGAGCACCATTCTGAATTTGGTGAATTTGGTGACCCGGACCAAAACAAAGTAAAACTTTGAGGCATAAAGCCATATTTGACTTGGATTTTGGAGAAACTTAAAGCATACATTCTAAAATCTAAATGTTTAATGATTGTCTCTTGCCCCCGAGCCTGGCTGTCTTCCCTGGGCCCCCTCAGAGGGGGTGGGCCTCAGTTTCCCTCCCTGCCCTGAGCAGAGCTCCCGAGGCCGAAGACCTACAGAGCCTAGCCATAGCCATGCTCAAATCCCCTCTCCATGCATGAAGGAACCGGCAGAGGAACTCGGGTGTGTGGGACCCAGGGCTGAGACCTCTAAGCCTGCTAGGATGGGGACTTGGACTCTTCCACCCAGATTCTCCATTTTCCAGTAGCTTGTCAGTCACACCCAGGGACTGCCCCTGGTGCCGTGTAATCCAACCAATGGCCAACATCCAGAGACTATAACACTAAGCTCCCTCTGGGAGAACCTGGCAAGTTACCAAGAGTTTCCTGCCCATATGGGAGAGCCTCACAAACTCCCCATGGTGTTTTTATATGCCAAAACCAGTAACAATGATGGATCTCATTCCCCTGACCCTGAAAGAGCTCCAATGCAGTATTGTTGGCAAGGATGTGTAAAGAGAGGCTTCTAAAAATCTCAGGGCTAGGACAAATGGAGACGTTATTGAAACTGCTCGAGAAATTCGACAATCAATGGGATGAATGATTGTGTCTACTTGGTTTTCTGGGTTAGGTTGTTTGAATGTATTTAGTGTATATTATATGAGACTTCCAATGGAATCTAAAGATATGTAGTAACAAAGAAAGCAACTGAAACATTATCAAAGAAATAATAGATGAACATTTATGTAAAGGGTCAGAAATAAAAACAGCTGCAACAGAGTACATAATATGAAAACATTTAAAAAAATTTGTATAAATGTACAGGAAATAAATGTCTGGAAGGAGTTATATAAAATTGTTAATAGTAGTTATAGCTAGTTCAGGGATTTATTTCATTTTTTGATTTTACTAAATTATCATAATAAAAATTAATTTTATTCATATTCTAATGTATTGGTTGTTACAAGACCTCTCAAACATGGGAAAGAAAGGTTTTGAAAAGCGTAGGTAGTGCTGTTATGACATTGCTATTTTTCTGATTGTAATTTTTGAATTATAGAGCTTGTAGAGACTTAGGGCATAAGGATTTTAATGTTTATGTTGATTCATCAACAGTGTCATAATCCCATTCTTCATTTCATTTGTGAAGATTTCTGTTTTAAAAAAATTCTGAGGGGGCTGGAGCAATAGCACAGCGGGTAGGACATTTGCCTTGCATGTGGCCGACCCGGGTTCAATTCCCAGCATCCAATATAGTCCCCAGAGCATTGCCAGGAGTAATTCCTGAGTGCATGAGCCAGGAGTATTCCCTATGCATTGCTGGGTGTGACCCAAAAAGCAAAAAAAAAAAATTCAGATTTGGGGTTTATGGACCACACCTGGTGGTGCTCAGAGTTTACTTTTGTCTCTGTGTTCCAGTGGTCACTTTTAGTGGTGCTCCATGGATCATAATATAGTACAGAGGACTCTAATTAGGGTCAGCCACATGCAAGGCAAGCACCTAAGTCCCAATACTATCTCTCTCCCCTTTGAATTCTTTATTGACACAAAGCAATAGAGTTTACAGCTATTAAATAACCCAAACTTAAAATCTTAAATTCACTTTTCTAAACTGGAAAGTTTTAAAATTTATTTTAAAAATTCAGAGCTATAATCCTAAAATTCATATGGAATAACAAACGTCCAAGGATAGCTAAAACAATTCTTGGGAAAAAGATGATGGGAGGCATCACCATCCCCAACCTCAAACTTTACTACAAAGCAGTAACAATTAAAACAGCATGGTACTGGAACAAAGGCAGAGCCGTTGACCAATGGAACAGGGTGGAATATCCCTACACACAACCCCAAATGTATGACCATCTAATCTTTGATAAGGGAGCAAGAGATGTGAAGTGGAGCAAGGAAAGCCTCTTTAACAAATGGTGCTGGCACAACTGGACAACCACATGCAAAAAAATGGGTTTAGACCTTGACCTGACACCATGCACAAAAGTCAGATCAAAATGGATTAAAGACCTCAACATTAGACCACAAACCATAAGGTACATTGAAGACAAGGTCGGCGAAGGTCGACGATATTGAAGATAAAGGTATCTTCAAAGGTGACACGGAACTAAGCAATCTAGTAAAAACAGAGATCAACAAATGGGACTACATTAAACTAAAAAGCTTCTGCACCGCAAGAGATACAGTGACCAGAATCCAAAGACTATCCACAGAATGGGAAAGGATATTTACACAATACCCATCAGATAAGGGGTTGATATCAATGGTATATAAAGCACTGGTTGAACTCTACAAGAAGAAAACATCCAACCCCATCAAAAAATGGGGTGAAGAAATGAACAGAAACTTTACCAAGGAAGAAATACGAATGGCCAAAAGGCACATGAAAAAGTGCTCTGCATCACTAATCATCAGAGAGATGCAGATCAAAACAACCATGAGATACCACCTCACACCACAGAGACTAGCACACATCCAAAAGAACAAAAGCAACCGCTGTTGGAGAGGATGTGGGGAGAAAGGGACCCTTCTTCACTGCTGGTGGGAATGCCGACTGGTTCAGCCCTTCTGGAAAACAATTTGGACGATTCTCAAAAAATTAGATATTGAATTCCCATTTGACCCAGCAATACCACTGCTGGGAATATATCCCAGAGAGGCAAAAAAGTACAATCGAAACAACATCTGCACATGTATGTTCATCGCAGCACTGTTTACAATAGCCAGAATCTGGAAAAAACCCGAATGCCCCAGAACGGATGACTGGTTGAGGAAACTTTGGTACATCTATACAATGGAATACTATGCAGCTGTTAGAAAAAAGGAGGTCAAGAATTTTGTAGTTAAGTGGATGGGCATGAAAAGTTTCATGCTGAGTGAAATGAGTCAGAAAGAGAGAGACAGACATAGAAAGATTGCACTTATCTATGGTATATAGAATAACAGAGTGGGAGACTAACACCCAAGAACTGTAGAAATAAGTACCAGGAGGTCGACTCCATGGCTTCGAGGCTGGCCTCACGTTCCGGGGAAAGGTCAACTCAGAGAAGCGATCACCAACTACATTGTAGTCGAAGGCCATGTGGGGGAAGGGAGTTGCGGGCTGAATGAGGGCTAGAGACTGAGCACAGCGGCCACTCAACACCTTTATTGCAAACCACAACAGCTAATCAGAGAGAGAAAACAGAAGGGAATGCCTTGCCACAGTGGCAGGGTGGGGTGGGGGCGAGATGGGATTGGGGAGGGTGGGATGGACACTGGGTTTACGGGTGGTGGAGAATGGGCACTGGTGAAGGGATGGGTTCCCGAACTTTGTATGAGGGAAGTATAAGCACAAAAGTGTATAAATCTGTAACTGTACCCTCACGGTGATTCTCTAATTAAAAATAAATAAATTTAAAAAAAAATTCAGAGCTAATATTGAGATATAAATGCTTATGTTTTGCCATAAATAGATATTTGTAAATGCTTATCATAATTAAAATGGACAATGAAGCCCAAATTCCATTGGTTAACTGTGAGCAAACGAATGGTTGTGATCTAAGACAATCCAATGAAAATTCTTTTTAGTCAAGTTGTTTGAAACCCAAATGTCCAACCACAGATAAATGGATCAAAAAGTTGTGTTATATTTATATAATGCACCACTATGAAGCTCTAAGAACAAAATCATGTGGTTTTCCATGAGACCAGTGGAACTAGTTGAGTAAAATTAGTTGGAAGGAAAGGGGCAGGTACAGAATGATCTCTCTCATTTGTGGGACTTAAGGGTACACAGCAGAGTAACAAGAAAGGGTCAAAGGCAAAGCAATGGGGGATCTGATCTTTACAACTGAACTTGAGGTTGTGTGAAGGGAGGGCCATTGGCATTCCTAGGAAAAAAAAGTGGCTCTGGTGATGGGCACAGAGTTGGAATTATGCACATGGGAAACCATCAATAACTGTATTGTTAATCACAGGAGCCAAAAATCAATTAAAAATTAAAAAGAAAACAACAGCAACAAACAACAAAATAATCAAATTGTTTGAGTTTGTTTTATCCCCCAAGCAAATGTACCTTTCTGGTAGGGTCCATGAAAATGTTAGTGAATGTAAACACCCCTTATTTCTGAGGCCCCAGACATTATTTCAGACTGTTATGTTTGCCCATGCTGGACTTTTAAGGATTTGGGGAATTTTTAAAAAAAGAACTGTAGTTTAAGTAGCACAGTTACAGTACTGTCAAAGCTTGTGGCATTTGTGGGAAGAAGGCTCACTTCTGACTGTGCTCAGGAGACCATATGTGGTGATGGGGACCGAACTGGGGTCACCACATGCAAAGCAAATACTTTGAATTCATTATTATTTCTCCAATCTCATAATGCTTATGGAATTTATATACAAAGTTACAGCAATTCACCTCCAAAGTTTCCAAGACTATCACTGTTCTTATGTCACCCCTGTCCTCCTCTTCATTTCCCTATCCCCCCATCTCAGTTTTGTAATCAAAGGCCAAGGGTTTGCCATCATTTGGTACCTTCTATTCACTTGTCTTGTTGTTGTACATAGCCTAAATACATAAGATCATTGAGTGTTTGTCCTCTTTCTGACTTATTTTGTTTAACATGAAGAATTTCAGTTTTATTTATATTGCAGTGAGCTACATAATTTTGTTTTTTCTTACCACTCAATACTGTTCCATTATGTAAATATACCACAATCTTTATCAGCTCAACTGTCATTGCACATTTGGATTTATTTCCATATCTTCCCTATTGTACTAAGCAATGCCATGAACATACATATGCATATACCTTTTCAAATGGAATATTTTTGTGTAGATACCAAGAAATGGAATTACTGGGTCCTATGGAAGCTCTATTCTTACATTTTGAGGAATTTTCATACAGTTTTCCATAGACACTGAATCAGATGATATTCCCAATAGCAGTGTATAAGTTAATTCCTTTTCTACCACATTCTGCCAATATGAGATACTTAGAGCTTATTTCTTTTTATTTATTTTTTAGACTAGCCACCTCACTCATGTATTCAACCCAAAAGAAACAGTTCACATGTCCTATATCTCCTGGAAGAGTTCTTAACCCTGTAATGTTCAGTTGATTGCCTTCAGATTGTATTTTCTGAGCAATCCAAGAAATTATAGTCCTATAAATTCCCCAGCTTTGCTTTATTCATGTAGGAACAAAGCTTTTTTATTCCAAGTGAAAAGAGAATCAAAATCTTTTCCATTCTTTTGGATTTGGTTATAAAACAAAAACAAAACAGAACCCAAAACCCACTTTTTTCCAGCTTTGCCAGAGTCTAGATTATTGAAGACTCTGTTTACTTATTTTTGCTTGACATTTCTTTCTGGAAAGAATGTTCATATCTTTCTTCTAACATCTAGTCAAGGGGAATCAAGAGATTAAAATCTACATTCCACTTTTTATTTTGTTTTATTTGGGGCCATATCCAGCTGTGCTCAGGGCTTCTTCCTAACTGTGCACAAGGATCACTCCTGGTGGGGCTCAGGAGACCATATGGTATTCCAGATATCGATTCCTGATCAGCCATGAGCAAGGAAAGTGCCCTACCTGCCATACTATCCCTCCACCCTTACAATCTGTTTTCTAAACATCTTCCTCCAGGGATGTTTGCATGTCATGCTTACACTCTGTCTTTCCAAGTAATTGCTGGTGAAAGCTCTGGAAGATGTTAAACAGCATTGATCATCAGCATTTGACTCTCTGGTATTGATATCTGTCTTCACTGCTGTCTGGTAAAGAAAATGCTAAGGAAAAGTGCTCCGATTTTTGTTAGGCACTATCTCTATATAGGAATCAATTTCTAGTCATAGTAAATTGCGTTATGCTGTGAAAATCCTACTGATTTAATACAATGGGCTGTCTTTCTCAGAAAATTCAGTGCATATTGGATATACTTTATCTGGTAGCCACATCTTTGGGGACACTTGTCTGCTATAGTTGCTATATTAGGAGGCAAGAAGAAGCACATTGATTAATCACCACAATTACTTCCAGGGCAAGAAAGCACTGCTAATTAGAGGGGACATTTACTGATATGCCAGTGTGATGCACTGCCACTTATAATGGATAACCATCCCAATCATTCCTATTGATTGCAAGTGCTTATTCATCATATTAATTACCCTTACCCTCACTCTGGCTGGCTACTCAAATATATAAAATCACCTTTAGAGTCTCCTGCTACCGACTGTTTTGTGTTTAAGGAAATACCAATCAATAGCAAACAACTTAAAAAATAATGTAAATATTTACATATTTTATGATTCCTTAAAAAGACATCTCAGAAGTTTCCCAGAATATTACCTGAATCTTTTTACACATCTTCTTTAAGCATTCTTATCTAAATTTTTTCCACTCAAGCAAATAGCCTTTATCTCCCTGTCTCTAATCACTCTTCTTTTGCAAGGTGGTGTTTTAAGTTGATATTCTTTTCTTGTCTTATTCTCCTGCACTACTTACACATTATACACTCCACCATATGCAGCACAAGACCATTTGAATAATGAAACCTGATCCTACTTTTTTCGGAACTGTTTTACCAGAGCCTGGAAATCTGGTGCTCGACACTCATGATTTAATCTCTGATAGTATCAACTCTTCTATAAGAAATAGTCACATATACATTACAAGAAAAAAATGAGAAGATACTACTGTCAAAATACTCAGGTGTTTTTTTTTTTTTTTTTTTTTTTGCATAAGCAGAAGCTGAGTAGCTGACTCACCATAATGCACCAGACAGGTTTTCAAAAGCATGGTGCTTTATCTCAGATATAGTGATGAAACCGTTCAGAAGAGTATAAATTTTCAACGTCATCATATGCATGCAAATGACAGATTTTTCTTGCTTCATACATTAATGACGACAGATGGCAAATAATTCTTCCCTTTAAATAAATAAATTTGTTTCCCAGTCTGTTAAAATGCAAATGTCCCCCCAAAAGAACACAAGTCCCTACTACTGCAGGTTTGCCAAAGTCTTTTTTGTCAAATAATCTTAAATATAACTGTAAGAAGTGACACTCTGACCAGTCATCTGTCCTCGGGCACTTGGGTTGTCTCCAGATTTTGGCTATTGTGAACAGTGCTGCAATAAAAATATAGGCAGAGATGTCATTTCTACTGTGCTTTTTTGCACCCTTGGGATATATTCTCAGAAGTGGTATTGTGGGGTCATATGAAAGCTCAATTGTTAGTTTTTGAAGGACTGTCCATATAGTTTTCCAAAATGTCTGGACTAGTTGGCATTCCCACCAAGAGTGAAAGAGCATCCCTTTTTCCCCACATCGACGCCAGCACTGGTTGCTTTCGTTCTTTTGAATGTGTGCCAGTCTCTGTGGTGTGAAATGATATCTCATTATTGTTTGGATTTGCATCTCTCTGATGACTAGCAATGTTTGATCATTGCGTGATTGTAACTCAAACATGAAAGCTTGTAACTATATCTCAGGGTGATTCAATAAGATAAAAAAGTTTTTATAAAAGTGATACTCTGGAAAGAATCAACTTCTAATGCTAGAGGTTTTTGTTTGCGATTCTGTTATTATAATTTGATAAAGAAAAATAGCACCAGTCCTTAAAGAAATTGGCTTTCTTAAATAGTTTGGAGTTTCAATCATTTTTATCCTCCAAAAGATAGTTGATAGATGGGGAATTATATAATGGATACAGGGGAGAGATGAAAATGGAGTAGAAACTTACATCTTGTGGAACCATAGTAAATAGGCAATGGACTCACCTGTGTGATGTGGAAACAAAAATAAGCAAGGTAGTAGGTATGTCACTAATAGAAATACTACAAAGAACACTGTGGGCACATTAACTTCTTTTTATCTTGAAGAAAGGAAGACTTGAACTGAAGTCAAGAAAGAGCAATAAATCTGCGTCTACCTCTGAGAATTTCCAAGGAAAACAATTTAATCCAATTCTAGGAACTGAGTCTGGAAAGGATTCTGTTTTTGTAAGGGACTATTACTATGAGAGATTTGCTTGCCCTCACTGATGTGGCTGGGAAGTGGTAAAGCTGAGAGATAAATTTGGGTCTGTCAGATTCCAGAGTGATGTCTTTTCCATATGGCTATATATTAAATTAATAAGTTGGGGTATAAGAAGAATATGGGGATAATGATGAGGAAGAGGGAGGGAGGCAGGGAAGCACATAGGCAAAGAAAAGAACAAAGAGGGAAGGAGGAAGAGAAAGATGGAAGGAAAATGAAGGGGGTACTCTAGGGGGTACTGAGAATCCCCAAATGAAACAAACAGAAACATCCAACATAAGCTTATGACTTTTAACATAGATTTAAAATAGGTACAAAAGTTAATATATATACACCAATACATAGATAAATACATACAGTTAGAATCACTATACTCCAATTTTAATGGACATAGCCAAAATTTTGATCTCCAAATTCCACTTCACAATAAAATGTGTCACCTTTGCAGAAAATGTCTATTTCTGGGCCATAGTAGGGAATCTTAGGGTTCTAAATTGTAATAAGGTACTTAAAGTATTGAGAATCAGGGGCAGGCATGCAGAAACTAGTTCAAAAAAGTTTTTACTAACTGAATTGAGGACAATTTGAGTAAAAGAAAAAAAAAGGGAAAAAAGAAAAAAGAAACAATGACAGGAAAAGTTTATAGCCAATAGAAATTCAACAAATCCAAAGCTGTACAGATAAATCATTTAACAAATAGATAATATATGTTTGAAAAGCTCTTTCTTAAAGTATTGTTTTAACTAATAAATGTAGAGCTTTGATGTCTCATGATATTTTATAATGGTAAAATTTAAAAATCATTGTTTGACTATCTAATACTTCAATAATGTTTCACTTAAGAACATAGGTGGATTCTAATATCAGTGGATAAAACAAATTCTAAGACACAGGATATATACAGTTCCAACGTACCAAGTCAAATATATTGAATTACAAAGGAGAGAATATTGCCGAATGACACAGCATTATTATCCACCGATTATTAGTAGTGTTATACATTGAACTTTTGTTTCTCTCTTCATATGAAGCACTGAAAATAGTATCACTGTATCTCTGTCATCCTGTTGTTCATCAACTTACTAGAGCGGTGCCATTAAAATCTCCATTTTTTCTAGCCCTGAGATTTTATCAGCCTCTCCTTACTCATCTTTCCCAATGATTGGAGGCTTCTTTCAGGGTGAAGGGAATAAAACCTGTAATTATTACTGTTTTTGGCATATTGAATATGCCATGGGTAGCTTGGCAGGCTCTTCCATGTGGGTGGGATACTTTCGATAGCTTTCCGGGTTCTCCGATAGGCATATATATTTATTTCCCTCTATGATGATGTGGACTGGAGCAATAACACAACGGGTCGGGCATTTGCCTTGTACTCGGCCAACCTGGGTTCGATTCCTCTGTTCCTCTCGGAGAGCCCGGCAAGCTACCGAGAGTATCCTGCCCACACGGCAGAGCCTGGCAAGCTCCCTTGGGCCAGAAAGGGCTCTCAGCCACCCCACTCTGAGACGCCCCTAGTGAAAACAGCCTGGCTTGGAGTCCAACTGAAAATAGTACAACCACATATTTATGAATTCTTGCCCCAAATTCACTACATGTATTTAATCTAAATGAAATGGGGAGATAAAATTGACTGATACATGTTATAAATGTTGCTCTTGAAAATGTGCGATAAATTGATGTATTAGAGGATGGATTTAGATACCAAGTTGAGACTCTGGCTTATGTAAGAGATGATGATAAAGATGGTTGACATAATTAGATTTGGGATGCAGCTTAAGGTAGAGATGACAGAAATTGCTGATATTCAAGATTTAGAATATGAAGGCCAGAGGAAAGTCACCTAGATCTTAAGCGTTGACCTCAGTAGCAGGAGGAATGGTGATAGTGGTGATAAAGTTGGACTACCTAATTTTAAATTAGTTGGAGGGGCTTCCTTATTGGTGGTGAGAAAACAAACAAAACAAAACAAATGCCCCCCCACCCCCAATCCACTGCATTGGAGTCACTCACAACTGAACTTCTATAATTTTCTTCAATAAAATTCCAATGCTTTCTTGTCTTTTTTTAAAATTACGTAATTTATTTTTTAATTAGTGAATCACCGTGAGGGTACAGTTACAGATTTACAGATTATCGTTCTTGTGTTTCCCTCATACGATGTTCAAGAACCCATCCCTCCACTGGTACCCATTTTCTACCACCAACGAACCCAGTATGCTTTCTTGTCTTAATGACATCCTTAAAGCTTAATCTCTTCTCCCATAAGAGTCTGGGCTGAGCTGGCAACCTGGAGGAAGAGAGGGCAGCTAAGACTAAAAACTCAGGACAAATACTGTCACTATCTTTCTACCAAGACACTGTGAGCTACAATAGTGAAGAATGAGCATTTGTGAACTGAGATTAATTCAATGTTCAGATTACATGTCTAAGAATGTGGACACATTTTTGCAATGCAGTATTATTGGGCAAGGTGGGGAATTGGCACACATATAAAAATTTCTATAGCTGACTTTGCTTTCATACAGCCAGGTTGTGTAATTATAAATTTTGGTCTGACTTCTAAACTACTTAAGAAATTTTCTGGATCTTAGAAATTCCCTCTGACTGGCACATATCAAAAAGAACAAGAACAACCAGTGCTGGTGCGAATGTGGGTAGAAAGGGATTCTTTTTCATTGTTGGTGGGAATGCCGACTGGTCCAGCTTTTTTGAAAAAAAAAATATGGGCACGCCTTAAAAAACTAATTGAGCTTTTATATGACTCAGCAATACCCCTTCTCGGATTATATACCAGGGTGCTAAAAAAAGCACAGTAGAAATGACATCTGCACCTATATGTTCATTGCAGCACTGTTCACAGTAGCCAGAATCTGGAAGCAACCCAAGTGCCTGAGAACAGACTACTGGTTAAAGAAATTTTGTTACATCTACACAATGGAATACTATGCAGCTGTTAGGAAAGATGAAGTCGTGAAATTTGCATATAAGTGGATGGTCATGGAGAGTATCATGCTAAGTGAAATGAGACAGTAAGAGAGGGACAGACATAGAAGGACTGTACGCATGTGTAGAATATAAAATGGCATAATATGATATGGACAACCAAGGACATTAGACACAAGGGCCAGGAATATTGCCTCATAGTTGGAAGTCTGTCTCATGAGCTGGGGGAGAAGGCAGCTGGAATAGAGAAGGAATCACTAAGACATTGATGATTGGAGGGATCGTTCGGGATGGGAAATGTGTGCTGAAAGTAGTTAAAGGACCAAATGTGATATAGCCTCTCAGTATCTGTATTGCAAATCATAATGCCCCAAAGTAGAGAGAGAGTATGAGGGTAATTATCTGCCATGGAGGCAGGGGGAGGGTGAGAAAAGTGGGGGTATCCTGGGGAGATTGGTGGTGTGGAGAATGTGCACTGGTAGAGGGGTAGGTGTTTGATCATTGTATGATTGAAACTCAAACATGAAAGGTTTGTAACTGTATCTCATGATGATTCAATTACAAAAAACAAAAAATTCCATCTGGAAAAAAGAGGACAAGAGGCATTCTAGATAACATAGTATTTCATCTTTTGTTTTCTTTTGGGATAAGGAGTACTGAAAAGAGTAGTATATCAGTGGTATATCTTACCAATTCAGATCTACCAGAGGTTTCCAAACTTAAGTGGCCTACTGCCCTCTTTTCAGAAAAAAGATCTCTCAGGGTCTCCCTAGAAATGTACCTTCTTTAAATAAAGGATCAGAAAGTGTTCCCTGCAATTGCACCCAAGACTGCTACCACCACTGGGCGGGACCAATGCTCCCAGGGAGCTGCACTGTCTACTTTGGAAAATACTGACCTTGATAAAGGAAAGAAAGCAGAACAGACCAATGATAAAGTATTACTGCTGATTAAATTACTGCTGATTGAACAACCTTCAAGTTCCAAGCACTAGACTAGTTGCTTTCATAGTGTATCTAATAACAGTAACAACATTTCAAAGAAGATGCTAATATTCCCTTTCATGCATAAGGGAAATGGAGACTTGGCTAAAAACAGTATTGCTTCCTGAAAACATCTATATCATGCATAAAGGTATTCAGAATTTCAAACCATGAAATAGTAAATCATTGTAAATGGGCCATTGAATGAACCTCGTAGAATTAGAATAATTTTGCAAAGGGAGCTTGAAGGATGGGTCTGTCTTAAAGGCATGAAGAGGAAATTATTACTGCTATACTATGGAGCCTGTTTGCATTCTATACCTGCTAATCTCATTTATAGACTTTCTCCTTGAGCGAAAAAGTATATACAAGAACTTTCTCTGTCTGTGATCCGCAATATCTGCTGGCCCACAGTGTCTTTGCCTCAGAAGTCTCTTGTTAAAAATTCTGGCAAGACCATCCTCATGGATAAAATCTAATTGTAGTGATCTTTATGAGAGAGAGAGAGCAAAAGAGAGAGAGAAGAGTATTTAGAAATAAGCAGAGATGGCAACCTCCTCAGAGCATCTGAAACATTCCCATGATTCTGAGTGTTGGGTGACTTTCATAGATGAGAGGCCATGACTAAGCCCCAGTACCATGAGGAAATCTTGCCCATAAGTTAACGTACCAAGAGAAAAACTAAGAGTTTTATTTATTGAGATTTACTGTGAGCATCCATGTGAAGGGGACATGTTGGAGGAGAAGTTTAGATTAACATGAAGGAATTTAGAGTTCTTCCACCATGTAGACAAGGATCTAGGAAATTAAAGAAAGACACTCTGGGGGATAAGACTAAAGTAGAAGAAACTTAGTATTATATCATCATCCCCTGGAGATGAGGGGTGCTAGATGATAAATATAAAATTAGGATAGCTTGAGGGAGAGTATAAGAATATCTGGCCTAAGGACTGGAGTGATAGTGCAGTGGGTAGGGCATTTGCCTTGTTGAGGCCAACCCGGGTTTGATCCCTGGCATCCCACATGGTCCTCTGAGCACCGTCAGGAGTAATTCCTGAGTGGAAGCCAGGAATAATGCCTAAGTATCGCAGGGTCTGAACAAAAAAGAAAAAAAAATTGTCTTAGTGTTCCAATGCAGTCTTCTTTGTCATTGGTTGAATTGTATGGTGAGAGTCCTAACTCTCTGCCTCTGTGAGCTAATTTCCAGATAGAGTCTTTGTAGAAGCAAACAAGTTAAAACGAGGTCATGCTAGATTACCATATTAACCCAGCGATTAGTATTCGAGTTATAAAAGATAAATCTGGACCACTACACAAGAAAACACCTTAGAGGGCATAGCTGCAGGAAAACAATGTCAGAGGCTGCTGGTAACTTCCAGAAGGCAGGAGAGAGATAATGGCAAGGAATCACCTTTAGAGCCTTAGGAAGTAACCACTCTATTTGGCATCTTGATTTTGAACTTCCGGTGTCCAGAACTCTAAAGGAATAATTTCTGTTGTTTTTAAGTTATAGTTTGTGACACTTTGTTATGGAAGTCCTAGGAAAACCAACTTATTGTTGTTCTGCCCAATACAGAGTTTGTGTGACAGGAGATGACTGATAGAGAAAAGTGTCTAGACTAGATTTATGGGCCAGTGGGTAGGATGGAAGAAATAAGAAGAGCTCTGTGTTGCATTGTGGTGGATACAGCAAGGGATAAGGGGATGGTGGTAATAAGCCCAGGGGTTAGTAAAGGCTCCAAGAGCTTCTGGGTGTGCTATCATGCATTCTGACTGTTTTTCATTCTATGAATTGTTAGTGATGCAGAAGGTTTTCAGTTTGATATAGTCCCGCTTGTCTATTGTTTTCTTTCTGTTGTCTCTGCTTTTGGTGTTATATTAAAAAAGAAATCATTGCCAACACCTATGTTATAAAATGTTCTCCTTATGTTTCTTCATAGGAGTTTCACCATTTCAGGTATTGAATTGAATTTTTAAAAATAAGTTTGGAACTGATTTCTGTATATGGTTTAAGAAAATAAATTCACTTTTTAAATTTTTTTCCTTCATGTTTTATCAAGTTTTTATGACATCATCCTGGGTATGTATGTTACTGTCATCCCGTTGCTCATCGATTTTTTCGAGGGGACACCAGTAATATCTCTCACTGAGAGACTTATTGTTACTATTTTTGGCATATCCAATACGCACAAGTAGCTTGCCAGGCTCTGCCATGCAGGCCCAATACTCTCGGTAGCTTGCCGGGCTCTCCGAGAGGGGTGGAGGAATCGAACTCTGGTGGGCCAAGTGAAAGGCGAACGCCCAACCACTGTGATATCGTTCCAGCCCAGGCTGGGTATGTATGTAAAAGAATTTAAATTGGGATTACAAAGAGTTATCTTTGTTTCCATACTGGTATAGCATTATTCTCAATAGTCTAGATGTAGAAACAATTAAACTATCTCTCAATGGGTGAATACATAAAGGAAATGTGACAGAGGTGCCAGATGAGACTCAGGTGGTAGAGTGCATGCCTGGTATGTATGAGAACTAGTGTTGATCTCTGGTACTACATGCCCCTCCTCCCAGTGCTGCAGGGGGGTGTCCCCGCTCCCCAATAATAGAAGCAGCAAATTGAAAATAGAGAAATAGTGGTAGGGGAGGAGCTGAGCGGTTCCAAGACATCATGGCAGGAGGCAGCCTGGCTACTCAGCAATCATCTCTTTTCTTGGTGTCTTATCCTCCGAAGGTTCTGAGGCAGCCCCTGTGGAGGGATAGAAGGAAATGGGAGCTACAATGACTAGTCTAGAGAGCTGGAGAAGTAAAATTCAAATCAAAACATCCTCATTTGGGATAAAAAAAAATCTGAAGGTTCAGATTTCTTATTACATAAATGGCAAAAATATTTTGATTCTGGGAATTGTAAAATGACAAAGGCAAAAATGAATAACAGACCACTTCTTCCTGCAGCCCCAGGTAATACAGAGGTCACTGGTGGCCACATTCCTGCTCCACATGACCTTCCTCAATGGAAACCATCCTTTGCTGTTTGCAAGCTGGATGAAAGAGCTGGTCTACACAGATCTTTGAATCCCTATCATTTCTCCTTGATATGAACAAAAAAGTAATGGCTGCTTTTATAAAATAAAGCACCATGATTTATAGTACTGTTGCTGGTAGGGATTTTTTTGGGTACCACGTTCCTTCTACCAGATTGTCCACCTTCCTCCCCTACCATATTCCCAGTTCCATCTGCCCATCCTACTCTCCACTGCACCTCCATCTAAGCTGAGTGCTGTAGAACAGTTCTTAGGTTATGTTGCTTGGGGTCATTGTTTTTTCCTATGTTCCTGTATGAAAAGAGATAATTCTGTGTGATAATTTCCATGTGTGAAAGAGATAATTCTGTATCGGTAGCTATCCCTCTTCTGGCTAACTTAAAACTTCACTCAACACGATATTCTTACATGACAACAAATTGTAAAATTCTGTTCTTTTTATTATATTTGAAGGGGGGAGCATAGGACCACACTCAGCGGTGCTCAGGATTTAGCCCTGTCTCTGACTCAGGGATCATTTCTAGAGGGGTTCAGGGGAATATGTGTGGTACTGAGGATCCAATTCAGGTCAGTCATGGACAAGGCAAGTGCTGACATGGGTTATTTCGAGGTTTTGGTTACTGTGGATAGTGATGTGTGTATTCACAAAATGAGTGAGCATGGTGTGACCTCTCTTTCTCTCTCTCTCTCTCCATGTGTGTTTGGGGGCCATGAGCTGCTTCCCCACCCTGGCCTGCCACCACCACTGCCACCAGACCCATAAAGGAGGGAATAGGGCCACCAGGTTGGTTGGTGATCATTTATAGTTTATTCCAATTTGTCTCTCTCTGCCTTCTTCCAGTCTCACCCAATTCCGTATTCCTCCTGCCCCCCATGCTAGTCTCTTCCCGAGTGCTTTAGTCTAGATACCCACCTCCAAAGGTTGGGGGAGTGACTACACCGAGGTCAGTCGGCATAATCAACATATGAGAGCCCTTCCTTCTGAGGAAAACTCTTCTAAGACAAGACAAAGATCTCCTGCAGCTAGGAGATCCACTCAAGGGCGAAATACCATCTAGGGGTGTGTTTCTCCTTTCCTTAGTCCAACAACCATTTAAACATTCATCTTAATTCTACTTAATAATATTAGTCATTTTGTATGGACTCAGTAAGAGATACATTCAGTTTGTAGGGTGGCTCTCCTGGGGACATCTCGCTATAGATCCCAGGCTACAGCACTCAGGTCAGATAGTTCTTTCCTAACATTAGCAGGGTCCTAGTCCAGTTGTTTCTCTTTGGATCATGACAGAATTTGTCCATGACCGTGCTCTTAACTTATAGTTTAGAATTGTGGCAGTTGGCCTGGACCATATTGATGCCAGAGTAGCTCACAGCTTGCCCTTGGTCCATCCAGTCCCTTTGTCAGGACCCTGCTTTGGGGTTGCTAGGAACTAAGCGCAAGTGAGGCTTAAGTCAAGAAAATATGAGAGATTCCCAGGAGTAAATATTATTTGGAGTCAATTAACTCCCAAGTTACAAAAGCAAAGCATTAACTGTCTTCCTGTGTCAATATAAAATGGACATTGCTCTGAAGTAAACTATGCAGAGGACATAAAGGAAAGAGAAAAGCAACATTTCACTTATAAATACAAATGCAGAGATTTCTGGGGAATTTGACTTTAGAAGTCACAGGTACTGCTTAGGGGAAATAGGTGACTAATCAATTGGAGAAGAGAGCACATAGAAGTTAAAGATAAACACAGAGTAATGGGAGTACCTCAGGAGCACTGTGAATGGTGTAATACAATAAACCTAAGCTCCCTGTGGCAAGGGAGAAAGGACATACCAATGTAATCCTACGGTGATGCAATGAAGTGCAGATGTTTTTTCTGATTAAAGACTTTGTAGCTTTTTCTTTCCTTTAATTCACTGTCATTTGAAAGCCACTCCTTTGCAGGCAATGGTAGTATGTGTGCTACTATGGTAAAGGAACACGTGAGTAGAGTTTCTATTAGTTTAATGGGATACTGATGTAAAGGGCATGTTAGAGCAACACAAAGTAATCAGGTAAAGAATAATTGTCTCTATTGCCTAACTACCAGTGTAGGGCAGGTTCCAACGAGTAACAAGCAAGTTCTACACTTTTTGTGTTTTGGCTTTCTTCTTTCCCTTGGCAATACCTTGTTTGGTTGCTCTTTTTTCATATAATCTTGATGATATTGATTTTCTCTGCATTTTCTTTTTGGATTGTGTAAAACAGAAGGTTAAGACCAAAGTCAGGGGAAAGATCACATACTTCAAACACAAATAGACGGGGCTCCAAAAGGTTTGTATCTCCCTTGAACTAGAATGGCCTTAAGTGAGTTTCAGTTTCAACAACAGAATTTTCTGTAAGTCCTATCTGCTCATACTAGTGTGACTGCCATGATTCCCTTTATTGTTCAGTTCCAATGGGTTCAAAAGTTTTTGCTGCTGAAGATGTGAATGAGGCATGCATGTTCATCCATAGTTGAAGTCACTTTTATGCCATTTTTATTAATATAATAGTTTGGCACAACAACTCACAACAGTCTATATTAATTCACATATTAAAACATAGAATGTATGCCAATCAGAAGCATAAGAGTTCCTACACAAAACTCCATATGACATTAGAGCTTTTGTATGGAAAGATTGATTTATAATATTAGACTTATAGGAAACCACCTTGAAATCTGCTTAGTCTTCTATAGGCAATGAATATTGTTATTGGTATCCATATTATTGGCCTTGAGAAAACATGATGTTATTTAGGTGTTTCTTTTGCCCCCCTGAAGAACATTTTCCTTAATATTTTATGAAAATCTCAATTTGTATAATTGATCTATAATATTTTATTTATTTTAAAATATGTATTTTTTTTAAAATTTAAAGCACCCATAACCTTTTATTTTATTTAAAAAAATTTTATTAGTGAATTACCATGAGGTACAGTTACAAACTTATGAACTTTCATGTTTGCATTTCAGTCATACAGTGATAGTTTACATCCCTCCACTAGTGCCCATTCTCCTCCACCAGTGTTCCCAGTCAGTATCCCTCCCACCACCCCCAACTCAACTCCATCAACCCATCCTGCCTCTGCGGCAAGGCATTCCCTTTTGTTCTTTTTCCTTTGGGGTATTGTAGTTTGCAATTGAGGTATTGAGTGGCCTTCATGTTTGATCTGTAGTCTACTTTTGGCAAGCATCTTTCAACCTGAGTGGGTTCTCCCAACATCCTCTACTTCGTGTTCCCTTCTCTATCTCAGCTGTCTTTCCCCCCAGCATGTGAGGCCAGTTTCTAAGCTGTGGGGAAGACCTTCTGATTCTTATCTCTACTACTCTTGGGTGTTAGTCTCTTATTCTGTTACTTTATATTCCACAGATGAGTTCTATCTTTCTATGTCTCTTTCTGACTCATTTTACTTAACATGATACTTTCCATGTTGATTCACTTACATATGCAAATTTCATGACTTCATATTTTCTTTTTTTTCAAGCATTTTTAAAAATTTATTTATTTTTAATTAGTGAATCACCATGATGCTACAGTTACAGATTTATACATTTTTGTGGTCATGTTTCCCTCATACAAAGTTTGAGAACCCATCCCTTCACCAGTGCTCATTCTCCACCACCGGTACACCCAACATCCCTCCTACCCTCCCCAATCCCATATCCCCCCCCACCCCACCCTGCCACTGTAGCAGGGCATTTCCTTTTGTTCTCTCTCTCATTAGGTGTTGTGGTTCGCAATAGAGGTGTTGAGTGGCCACTGTGTTCAGTCTCTAGACCACATTCAGCCCGCATCACCCTTCCCCCGCATGGCCTCCAACCGCATTATACTTGGTGATCCCCTCTCTGAGTTGCCCTCTCCCCAGAATGTGAGGCCAGCTTCCAAGCCATGGAGTCAACCTCCTGGTACTTATTTCTACTATTCTTCTATTCTTGGGTGTTAGTCTCCTACTCTGTTATTCTATATTCCACAGATGAGTGCAATCTTTCTATGTCTGTCTCTCTCTTTCTGACTCATTTCACTTAGCATGATACTTTCCATGCCGATCCACTTATATGCAAATTTCATGACCTCCTTTTTTCTAACAGCTGCATAGTATTCCACTGTATAGATGTACCAAAGTTTCTTCAACCAGTCATCTGTTCTAGGGCACTCGGGTTTTTTCCAGATTCTGGCTATTGTAAACAGTGCTGTGATGAACATATAAGTGCAGATGTCATTTCGACTATACTTTTTACCTTCTCTGGGATATATTCCCAGCAGCGGTATTGCTGGGTCAAATGGGAGCTCAATGTCTAATTTTTTGAGAATCGTCCATATTGTTTTCCAAAAGGGCTGAACCAGTCGGCATTCCCACCAGCAGTCTAGAAGGGTTCCTTTCTCCCCACATCCTCTCCAACAGTGGTTGCTTTTGTTCTTTTGGATGTGTGCTAGTCTCTGTGGTGTGAGGTGGTATCTCATGGTTGTTTTGATCTGCATCTCCCTGATTATTAGTGATGTAGAGCACTTTTTCATGTGCCTTTTGGCCATTCGTATCTCTTCCTTGGTAAAGTTTCTGTTCATTTCTTCACCCCATTTTCTGATGGGGTTGGATGTTTTCTTCTTGTAGAGTTCAACCAGTGCTTTATATACCCTTGATATCAACCCCTTATCTGATAGGTATTGTGTGAATATCCTTTCCCATTCTGTAGATAGTCTTTGTATTCTGGTCACTGTATCTTTTGCGGTGCAGAAGCTTTTTAGTTTAATGTAGTCCCATCTGTTGATCTCTGCTTCTACTAGATTGCTTAGTTCCATGTCATCTTTGAAGATACCTTTATCTTCAATATCGTGGAGGGTTTTGCCGACCTTGTCTTCAATGAACCTTATGGTTTGTGGTCTGATGTTGAGGTCTTTAATCCATTTTGATCTGACTTTTGTGCATGGTGACAGGTCGAGTCATGACTTCATATTTTCTAACAGCTGCATAGTATTCCATTTGTAGATGTACCAAGAAACCCATAACCTTTTAAATGAGACTTTTTACTTTTGTAGTCAGTTTGAAGAAGACCAGAATTTAAAACAAATGAATAAAACTTCAATATTTTGCCTCTTATGATCCCACCTTTTTTGTTGTTATTAGTATTACTGTTTGGGGGCCACATCCAACAGTGCTCAGGGCTTGCTCCTGGCTCTTCTCTTCACTGAGGGATCACTCCTGGAATGCTTGTGATACCATATGAGGTGCTTGGGATGGAACCTGGCATGCAATGCATACAAGTACTGTTTTATTATTGCTCCAATCCTCATCCCTTCCTTCTTTCTCTCTTAATTCTTTCACTCAAATTATGTTGGGCTACATTGTTCAGTCAATTAGGAAGTATGGTATTTATGTTGTGTATATTCACTCTCTCCTTCCTCTTAAAATACGCTGTGGATAATGGTATGTTTTATAATACAGTGAATGTGTTTATAAATTTGTTAGCCACTTTAGTACTGTACCATAACTAATATATGGCTATTATTTAAATAGAATTAACTTTATAATGGCAAAGAAGAAGGAAAATTTGATACAATTATGTAAAAAAACTATTTAATATTGAAAGAAAATCCTGCTGAAGGCAAGTTTACAAATTTTGAGGATATTGTGCTAGGTGAAATAGGCCAGACACAGAGGGATAGATAACACAGGATACCACTTACATAGATGGAGATTAAAAGAGTTTAACACAGAGAAACAGAGATTGGTGGGTTTCAATTTCTGGGTAAGGGAGTGGTTATTCAACAGGCATAAACAGTTATGCAAGAAGATTACGTTCTAGGGGGCTTTTGTAACTAAATGGCAGTTAACATTTACATTTCAGTGTTTGGTTGCGTAAGTCAAGGCCATGTTAAGTGTTTAACCATGATTAGAAATGCAAGCTATTCTCTTTAAAGAAAGTTGAAATGAGTAACCAATCGGCAGGATGCGTCACTGTTCCCTCTCCCCCTCCCCGCTCCCTCTTCCAGCAATCCCTACTTATTATGGATGCCACAAGTAAACCAAAACTTGAGCCAGATGCTGGTATGTCATGAATGGGTCAGGGGGTACAGAAACTCATGTCTAAAGACAAGGACAGATCAGTAAGGGCCTAAAGAGAGAACTCAGAGAGGACAAGAATCCCCTCCTCCCTACCACCTAGAGTCCACATAACCTTTGTGGGCCTATATGCCACCCGAGGAGAAGAAGTGCATGCAAGGAGAAGCAGAAACCGTGAAAGATGAGCGTTATTCAAATGGGATACATTAACCTTAAACAGATTCTAAAGCTAGAGAAACCTGAGTTTCCTTGAACAGTCAGTTTGAATCATCGCCTCCAGTAATGGAAGGGGCTCCAAAACAAGATGAGCTGACATCTATCCATTAACAAGCACGCACTGATGAGCTATTAAGAGTCTGCAGAGTTCTAGGTTAGTTATAGAGAATTAAGAAAAATAACAAGTTTTCAGGTTTTAAGTGTAGTGCACATACTCAGAATGACCTCTCTCCCATCCTGGGGACAAGGCTTAGTCTGGGGTGATGGTGAGGAGACATCAGGACACCAAGGGAAGCACAGTGCAGGGGGAAATGGGCAATACAGGGGAAAAATGAGCATTTTGCAAAAGATCTTCATGATTATCTCTTAAAACATTCTCAGCCAGGTGTTAAGAGACAGGAAGGCATAGAACTTTAGGTCTAGAATCAACCTTTTAATGACTTTGAAGAAGAGAAAAGACTCGTGCTAAATTAGACTAAGAGGTTGCTCAGTGCCTCCCTCTGAAATCACCAGGATCTTTGGGGACTTTAAGATACATCATAAAGGAGAGAATAAAGAACAAACTTAACACAAAGACAAAACAATGAAGACAGTATGTCTTGCCTAAACCTTCCCTGGGAGCATATTGACAAGCTGAAACTGACATCAAGTTGGTAATGATGCCAGTCAGTTTAGCTGAAGACAAATCAGTGATTAGAAATGCTGGCCCACAACCCCCACGCCCCCCAGTCAAAATAAGTAAGCTCATTTCACAATTAAGTGACAATGGCATGGGGTAAGGGCCAAAGAATAATCTTAAAAGAATCCTTAGTACCCTAAAGCTAAGCAGATAACCTTGTTTTATAAACACCATTTCTTACTCAAAAATCTTGACTAAAGAGTTTGCCTCTCAAGGGGAAATACGTGCTTCATCACAATGTCCTGGATTGCTTAGAAAAATACATCTTCAACTTATATGATAAATCTGGCAAGTCTATTTTTGGCATTGCAAAATAAGCATTCCACATATACCAAGCAAAACATGGCATATGAAACCTCTTTGAACTAAATTGATAGCTGTGTTGTGGAGGGAATATGAGCTAATATTTCAAAACTCTGTCTTGTGTTCCAAAAATTTAATGAGACATAAATAAGTGACATGAGAATATACAAGGATAAAAATGTAGTGGGGAAGAAGGGCCGTGCCAATTGGCCTTCTCTTGGACTCTTGATAATCACGATCACGATCACGATATCCTGTTAATCACCGATTTCTCGGGCGGGCTCAGTAACATCTCATTTCTTCCTTTCCCTGAGATCTTAGAAGTCTATTTCCACTCGGCCCTCCTAACGATGTTGCACTGGGTGCTCTTCAGGGTCAGGGGAATGAGATCCAGCTTGTTACTGGATTTTGCATATGAATACACCAAGGGAAGCTTGCAAGGCTGTCCCATGTGGGCAGGAAACTCTCAGAGGATTGCCAGTTTCTCCCAGAGGGAGAAGTGGGCTAAAGATATCACTTCTGAGAGCTTGCTTTTAAGTCTCTCTGGATGTTGACCGTTGATGGGATTACACACACCTGGGTTCCTCTGCAGGAACCTTTATGCATGAGGCCTGTCCGAACGTATGTGGAGAGGGGCCTCCAGCATGGCTGAAGCTAGGTTCTGGTGGTCCTCGGCCGCCAGGAGCTCCACTTGGGGCGGGGAGGGAAGCTGGAGCCCATCCCCTCCGAGGAGCCCCAGGAAAGACAGCCAGGCGTGCAGGCAAGAGACCCTCTGGACTCTTGATAATATTTAGGAAAAATACACTAGATCATCTGAACTAGGTCAGAATGGAATTCAAAGTGTCAATTATAAAATAAATGATGGGGGCTGGAGCGATAGTACAGCGGGTTCGATCCCTGGCATCCCATATGGTCCCCCGAGCACCACCAGGAGTAGTTCCTGGGTGCAGAGCCAGGAGTAACCCCTGAGCATCGCTGGGTATGACCCAAAAAGCAAAAAAAAAAAAAAAAAAAGAAATAGAAACAGAAAAAAATGTGTAAGTCATCTTACAAATAAGATGACCTTATAAATCAGTGACAAAGGGATTGTAAGTGGAAAGTTGATTATCAAAGTGACATGGATATTACTGTAATGTGACTCTACATAGAATCAAATATTTAATTTTGCCAGATTCTGCCTTTTCTCTGTAGCAAAAAGGTTAAGAGCTCCTTATTCCAAGCCAGGATGGTGACCCCACCCATTTTTGTTCATGGTGGTAAGCAATGCTATGAGATATCTTTCTGTTGGGGATGGACTGAGCTACCAGGGTGAGCCCATGTAGACTGTACAACAGACAGGAACATTTTCCCCCTTCAAGCTGCCTTCAGAAAAAAATTTCAGTATATTGAAAGAGGCAGTTTTTTCTTTTCTCACAAAAGCCTGGCTGGTCTTTGACATGCAGATCTCAGGTGTTAGCCAGGCCTGACCTTTGATATTGTAAATTGTAGGCTCTGGTCCAGCCTAGTTTTTGGGATGTAGATTTCAGGTGCTTCCTAGTTTGTAATTGACACATAGATTTCCTGTGGCAGCCCAGCCTTGTCTTTGGGATGTAAATCCAAGCGCTTTTAGCCCAAGGAAGGTTTTGGTTTTGGTTTTGTATCGTCTCTCTAGAGGCCTAGATTACTGGCCTGCAGATACAAGGGAATAATGCTGTCTCAATGTTCTTCCTGTAATATCTTTTGGTGCATTTAATGACGTCAATGTATTGCGCTCTTTAGAAGTGCCATGATCAATAAAAGGAGATCCACTAGGCCCTCTGCCTTGGCTAAGATCCAGAGAGAGCCTTAGTCCTCCATGAGACACATTTCTTCCGCATGCCTTATCTCAGCGCCTCTGACAGCACAAATATTCACACAACATCTTTCCCTGCTTTTGAACTTTTTAACTAATAACCAGATGAGGAAACAATTGTCTTGTTAGTGTCTGGGCCATGTTGGACTGCACAACAAATGGGCTGTCAAAGATTACAGTTCTCTGGTAAGAGCCATCAGAGATGACTGAGAGGGGGTTCACCAGAGAGAGCACCCATCTGAGATGTTGGCTGCCAATCTCGGCACCCTTGTTACTGAACTCAGACCCTCCCTTTGGCATTTAGGACCCACTGGAAAAATAACAGGATCTTTGTATGTGTTATGTATGTAGGTGCTATGTATGTAGGTGTTATGTATGTTATGGGAGGCCAGAGCCTCAAATTTGGTGGAAATAAAGGGCACCTTCTGACTTATAGAAAAAAAAAGAGGTGCAATAGAAGAGAGGTTTCGATCCTCATTCAGCTTTAAACATATGACCCAAATAAAGCTGCAGAGTGATTCTTGTGCTATAACTCTTGTGGTGGGAGTATGACCAAAGTGCTCGGAGGACCAGGTGGTCTGAATATTGAACCTGAGAGTCCTGCACTCGAAGCTTACACTTTCTCTTTTAGACATCCCTAAGCCCAACTAACTTAGTTAAAAAAGCAAGTCAACATATATATATTTCTGCAAGTATATATCTTTTTAATGAATACAAAGAGATTGTTTAGAGTGATTTATGCTCTGCGGGATGCTAAGTTATTCATTATGGTTAGTTTAGAAAGAGATGGGGCTCAATAGAGGTGGTCAAAGGTAACCAATACTGATTCTTTCCGTTTTCATGAGAAAATAATTTCTTGAGGTTGCAGGGTAGTACAGGAGGTAAGGCACTTACCTTGCATCCTACCAACTTCAGCTCAGTCCTCCACTGCATATGATCTTTTGAGTACTATGAGGGGTCTTTCTGAGTACAGAGGCAGGAATAACCTCTGAGCACTACTAGTAGAGCCTAGATTCTAAAAAAATATATTGTTCTTAGATGACAAATATAAATCCAAACACATCAAAAGAATGTACAAGAATTTATTTGTGCATACATCATGCACAGAATATCTTTGAAGGAAGACTCAAGATGTTGAGTTTTTGATGCCAGAGAAAGAAAGTCCAATGGCTGGAAGTTCTGGGAAGGAGATAGACTTTTTACTATTTGTCCTGCATGCATGTATAATATAATAAAAATCAATATTCCAAATAAATCAATATTCCAAAAGAACCAATATTCAAAAAAATCTACAATTTGAAATGTTAATTTAAAATATTAACCATAAGGAAACTTAAAATGAATTAAAATTCTGTGAAATATTTTGCACATATATTAGGTCTTTGCAAAAGAGTTGAACTTAGCTAGAGGGGAGAGAGGCCCACTTGCAGGACCCTTGACTTGGATAAGTTAGAATTGAATGCTCTAAATCCAGAGAAAAATCCAGAGGGAACAAAACATACTTGGTATCTACTCAACCCTAAGTGCCTAGGTTAAGAATCAGAATAGTGGAAAGATAAAACTGATGTCCGTGGGCCCCACGGGTGACTTACGTTAAGTGGGGAGGAGAAAGATGGTCACTTTCTCCCCAACCGCCTCTACCACCCGGGACCCAGAGTTACTGGGTTCTTGTCTCGCTCGCGGAAAAGAATTTCAGGAGTAGACAAGCAGTGAAGTAAATAGATTTTATTCAGAAGTTTCTGAGGGAGGGAGGAAGGGATAAATGGGAGAGAGAATAGTAAGAATATTCGCACTCAAGAGAGACCTCGGGCTTCTCCAAGGGTGGAGAGAGCTCTACACACATCCTAGCACTGGACACGAAAGCATGAAAGTACACATCTCAAGGGGGGAGATGCGGGCGACACATGTACTCAGCCACATGGCACAAGGAGCACATGGGCTCAGGCAGCATATGCGCACCCTTCCTTTGTTCAAGGTGTCTTTTATAGGGTTTCTCCAACCTGCCCCCACCCACATGGGGTTTCTTTCCAGGTAAAAGTTCGTTGCTAAGGTTACCAGGGAGGTTGGGAGTGGTGATGACCTTCTTTGGGGAACCTCCTGGGGAGGGGTCCATTATCCTCAGGGTCTGCTGATGGTTTCTTCCGGGTCTTTTGTTTTCTTGAATCTGCACATCTTAAGAGTCTCCTTCCCAGAGACTCTGCTAAATCTCAATTTTTATTGCCAAGGGCCTTTTCCTATCTACCTGCCTACATCAAAACCATGCAGAGTTGAATTTAAAAAATCCATAATTATAAATGGTCTATTTCTTTGCCTTGGTATTTTTGAACTTTTATGCTTTTTATCATAAAAAATTGCACTTTTATTTTTTTAAAAAGCAGTTGAAGACCTCCAAAACTTAGCCACAGTCATGATCAAGGCCACTCTCCACATGTTTGGATGAGCCTCACTCATGAAGGAACAGACAGAGGAACCCAGGTGTGCGGGACTTGGGGCTGAGATCTCTAAGGCTGCTCGGATTGGGACCGGCCCTCCTCCACCCAGATTCCCCATTTTCCAGTAGGTAGGCAGTCACACCCAGAAACTGCCCCCAGCGCTGTGTAATTCCATCAATGGCCAACATCCAGAGACTATAAAACCAAGTTCCTGGAAGTGCGCGGCATCATCAAAATCTTTTGACATCAAATTACTTATGACATTTGATAGCCTAGTTCTCTCTCTTGGAGAAACTGGCAAGCTACCGAGAGTTTACTGCCCGTGCATGCGGGAGAGCCTGGCAAGCTCCCCGTGGCGTATTCATATGCCAAATACAGTAACAATGATGGGTCTCATTCTGCTGACCCTGCTGAGTCTCTAATGCAGCACCATTGGGAAGGACGAGTAAAGAGAGGCTGCTAAAATCTCAGGGCTAGGATGAATGGAGACGTTACTGGGCCCACTCGAGCATATCAATGATGAACAGGATGACAGTGATAGTGATGCCTTTTATCTGCACTTGCTAAGGAATTTGTTAACATAAGCCATAATAATTGAAGGCTTATATACCAAGAATCCCCTTCTCTTAGTATGCAAGTGTTTGTACTGGTAAAAACTGGTGGAGCTAAGTTAGGTAGAAAGTGAAAGAAATAAAAACATCAACAGTGGAAGTAGGTTAGTAATGAAAAGGTGACTACAACTAGAATTATCTATCACATGGATGTTCCCAAACCAAGCTCTGCTAACTTTCCTTGATGGCAGCTGATTTGATGTCAGAACTGAGTACCTATGGGTAGATGCATATAGTTGACCATGGATTTCACTGTGCAAGAGTTCAATTTTCTCCAGTGCTCAAGGATACCAGAAACATGAATGATCCCCAAGGATCTTGAGCTCATGAAACTGAAAGTTAGACACTTAGCTGTGCCATATTGGGATGTCTTGCTAAACACCTTTGTCTAGTCGTGTGGGCTTAATTTAGTAATAATTGTAAGCTTGAGATTTATGATATTCTAAATTGGGTTGAAGATATGGGTAGGAAAAGAGTTTCCATACATCCCACATGCTTGCACTTGGAATCCATGAAAACAAACACTCATCTTGCACTTTTTTGGGTGGACAATGGTCTTCACTTAATAGCATAGTTTCCAATCTTAAATAGAACTTTAAAAATTATTTCATCTGTTATTAGCATAAAAGGTGTTCAGATAATTTATTATATGTAGGTATGTGGAGAACCATGTAAATTGTTTTTTACTCTTCAATTATATCATAAAATATTCATACTAATAATCCCAACATGTCAAAACCAAGAAAAATGTCTTGGGTTGTCAAAACTAGAGACTTAGATGAGAAAGGGTGTTCTCCAAAAAGTCTTTTCCTTACATTAATGTCTGGGGGTTGTCTATCATAAATGATGTTGTTTTATTTATCTGTAAGTTGGGACACACTTTCTGATGTTCCAATTTGCTCTTATTTTTAAAAAGTTCACAATATTTTGGGTGAAGAGATCAGATTGTCCAGGGAAAGAACTCTTTAGTTAACAGTGCTTCAGAAACTCTGAACTGCTTATAGGTTTGGAAACAGAGGAGATATGTGTGCATGCAACTTTGAGATATTTCTTTTATTGAAGATATAGTTTATGCCAAAGCTCAGAAAAATGCAAACATTATATGGCTAGGTGGCATATTATCATACACCTCAAAAATGAAGAATGGAGTTTTTCAGCTTTTAACCTACAAAGAGGGCTGGATCGGTAGCACAGTGGGTAGGGCGTTTGCCTTGCACTGGGCCAGCCGGGGTTTGATTCCTCTGCACCCCTCTCGGAGAGCTCAGCAAGCTACCGAGAGTATCTCGCCCCACGGTAGAGCCTGGCAAGCTCCCTGTGGCGTATCTGATATGCCAAAAAACAGTAACAACAAGTCTCACAATGGAGACATCACTGGTGCCCGCTTGAGCAACCGGATGACAGTGATAGTGACAACCTAAAGAGATTGGTGCTTAGGAGTGTGAAATTCCTGGGTTAGTAATTCTAGAGTTGAAGTTTTTGCTTCATCTATCAAATAAGAAGGTTTTTTTTTTTTTTTTTTTTTTTTTTTTTGCTTTTTGGGTCACACCCGGCGATGCGCAGGGGTTACTCCTGGCTCTGCACTCAGGAATTACTCCTGGCAGTGCTCAGGGGACCATATGGGATGCTGGGAATTGAACCCAGGTTGGCTGCGTGCAAGGCAAATACCCTACCCGCTGTACTATCGCTCCAGCCCCTCAAATAAGAAGTATTTTTTTTTTAAAAAATCCAAAGGAAAGGATAGAGAAGATATGGAGTTAATGAAAGGATTAGGGAAAAGTTCTAGAATTACTAGACACATACAGATTGTATAGTGGTCCCCTAGAAAGACCATATTGGTTAGAAAACAGATGAGGTTTATTAGTCTGTTAATTTACAAGAATCTCATGCAATTTTATGTTTTTCCTTGCAAAAATGGAAAGAAGGTCACAGTTCAAATGCTGGTAATTGATAAATAAAAAAATTTCTTCAGCTGGACACCAAGTTCAATTAAATTGGACATTTTACTTATATTAATTAATATAAGTAATATAAGTACACACAATTCAATCAATGCAATTATCCAAGAATCATGATTTTAATCATCAAATAATTAGGAAAGAAGAATAATCAGGAAACTTAATCACTGTGACAATTAGCCCCAAATCCTGGGGACTTATTATGATACAGATTGATATTTTGCCTGAACACAACAATCCAATGTTGGGTGACTATTCTAGGATCTCCTTAGCACTCAGTGATCCAGGCTGCTCCCATCCTGGGTACACTAATAGGGATGGGAACATGAAGAAAGGGATCAAGGATAATCAGGATAATTATAGTCAGGCTTAGAACTGGTGTACATTATTTGAACCCATACCCAACTGAATAGAACTCAAACATTTATAAGAGGTTAAATATTTGACTTTCTGACTTTTAAAGATGAATCCAGGTAGATTACATAGGCAAGCAAGACACATAGCATGAATTTGAACTCATTTTACATTGCTCCCAACCTGTAGTCTGAATCACACTACACAACTCAAGATGCAAGGAGGCTCTCTGAAGTATACTTATTTTTTTGACAATTACTGGTCTAAAATACCATTTCAGGTTAGAACAGAACATCTTCCGGGAATACTAGGGACAAAGATTATATATATTTCTATAGAACATAAGGAGGGGCAGGTTAAAAAAATTGGAATCTGTTTTCTTTCCTTGGTTTTCTTTTTTTTGTTTTGCTTTTCAGTTCCTCTTCTTTTGTTAACATTCACCACTTAAACCTGTGAGTTTGCTACCTCTTTTCATTTGGGCATAGAGACAAGAGTGCTTCCGGAGTGTTTTAGCCTTGAAGTTTTATTCTTGATATAATTATAGGCTTAATTCTGGCCTCAGATCTGCCATGCACAATGCCAGCTTTTCACACACCTGGGAATAAAAGCCTACCATCAAAGCAAACACAATTCTCTCATCTCAGCTCCAAAAGAGTCGTTCAGGGAACATATATCTGGAGATGATAGAAGAATTCTAGATCTCTTCCCACCCCTCAGGGTATAATGTTAAGTAATTTAAGGTCAAGTTGGAGACATTTGTTTTAATGGGTATCTTTTCTAAAATACAGATGAATATAAAACAAATAATTATGTGATAGACCCAAACTCTAGTATATCAATAAATGTGCTAAAGGCTGGGGAAGTGGCTCAAAGGGTTGGAGCACATGTGTTGCATGTGGGAACCCTGGACATGATTCCTGGCACCCCACGATCCCACAGCACTAGTAGGAGTAACTCCTGAAATGCCACACTGGCAGTATTCTGCAGTACCATTGGGCATAATCACAAAACAAAGAATAAGATATATATGCTAAATTATAGTAAATAAATTATAAGAAGCAAATTCCATCTAGAGAGTAAAAATCAGATTGAATAAAATTTCATGAACCGACTATATGATTTCTAGAAACGATGCACTTTAAATAGAGACCCAGATGGGCTAGAACTAGATTACTGGTAAGGAACAAACCATGCAAGCTCCAAATGTAAAAAGATTGGATTAATTATACTAATATCAGATGAAATAGGCTTCTATATTAAAACTTACCAAATGTAAAGAGGAATATTTTCTAATGATAAAATGTTGATGCATTAGAATAAAAACGAAATAGTACTGGGGATGTAACTCAGCAGTAGAGCACTTGTATGTATGAGATCCTGGGTTTGATCCCCAATACCACAAAAACACATAAACAAAACACATGGTACGAAATCTGAAAAAAAATTAGAACAAGGAAAGAACACATTTAATAATTATTATTTAAAAGCTGTTCTCTACAATGGCACACATCCAAAAGAACAAAAGCAATCGTTGTTGGAGAGGATGTGGAGAGAAGGGGACCCTTCTCCACTGCTGGTGGGAATGCCAACTGGTCCAGCCTCTTTAGAAAACAATATGGACGATTCTCAAAAAATTACAAATTGAGCTTCCATTTGATCCAGCAATACCACTTCTGGGAATATGTCCTGGAGAAACAAAAAAGTATAGTTGAAATGACATCTGCACTTATACGTTCATCGCAGCACTGTTTATAATAGCCAGAATCTGGAAAACATCCGAGTGCCCGAGAACAGATGACTGGTTAAAGAAACTTTGGTACATCTATACAATGGAATACTATGCAGCAGTTAGAAAGGATGAAGTCATGAACTTTGCATATAAGTGGATCAACATGAAAAGTATCATGCTAAGTGAAATGAGCCAGAAAGAGAGGGACAGACATGGAAAGATTGCACTCATCTGTGGAATATAGAACAACAGAATAGGACTAATACCCAAGAATAAAGTAGTATATAATACCAGGAGATTGGCTCCAAAACTTGGAAGCTGGCCTCACACGCTGGGGGAAAGTCATCCCAGATAGAGAGGGGAACACCATGTAATATGTGATTGGAGATCCCGTGCAGGAAGGGAGATGCGTGCTGAAAGTAGACTAAAGACTGAACAGGATGACCACTCAATACCCCTATTTGGAACCACAATACCCCAAAGGAAAGAGAGATATCAAATTGGAATGCCTTACTACAGAGGAGGGGTGGGGTGGGGGGGATTCGACTGGGGGTGGGTGGGAGGGATACTGGGTTCATGGGTGGTGGAGAATGGACACTGGTGGAGGGATGGGCTCTTAAACATTGCATGTGGGAAAAATAAGCACGAAAATGTGTGAATCTGTAACTGTACCCTCACTGTGACTCACTAATTAAAAAATAAATAAATTAAAAAAAATAAAAGCTGTTCTCTACAAAAGTCTGAAGGATGTCATTAATCATATTGAGCTAAGTGGTATTTATTTAATATTATGAAAAACAGTAGGAGATATGCAAACAATAGGAAATACACATTTCTCATGTCTTATGCCAGAGGCTGCAAAATAGACTATATGTTGGGGACCAAGATAATGCAATAATTTATGAGAAAAGCTTTCATCTATCTTGTAATTGGGGGAAAATCCCTCAAACTGGTTAGGAATAAAAAATAAGCATTAGCCTAATTCAGAGTCAGCATAGACTGTTTTATTGGTATTGCTTGAAGTCAGTAGCAATGTCTACTAGTATCACCATTTCACCATTTTATTGGAGATCCACTCAATATAGTACAATTTAAAAAAAGAAAAAAATACATAAATTAGAAAAAGAAAAGTCTCTGTCCACAGGTAATGTAATAATATAAATTAGAAAATTGAGGGAATCTTCTGACAAACTGTTTAGATTAAATTTAAAAAGTCACAGGATACAAAGTAAATATATAGGAATAGATATTTTAAATATATGAATCAGGTATTTCTGATAAATACTGTATTTTATTTTACAGTTTTTCTGATAAAAACTGTAAAATGACAAAGATTAATTTTTGATAGCATGAAACTAAAATACTTCAGAATAAAGTTATCAAAATGTGTAAAATTTGAATGTTGAAAACTAAAAAAATTGTAAGGCAGTGTTCTTCAACCTTTTTATAGATGTAGACCAACACCTGTCCTGAATACCAGAGTCCACAAACCAATATACAAGGTGGACAGAGAACTAGTAAGCACTTATCTAAGAAGTTAAAAGATTCTTCAAAAATTTAGGTCCTGGATCAAAATAATAGAACATGATACAATCCAATCTCAAAAAATGATATAATACAATACATATAATTTCTTATAATATTTTTGAATTTTCAGAAAAGCTTTGTAGGTAATAAATTAATGCTGGAGTGCAGCTATGAAAGTCAAGGACCTGAGGGGCATCTGGATATCAGGATGTCACAGGGGCTGTGCTGGGGACAGCCAGTGAGCGGAATTGGACTGGACCTAATTTACCTGGGGCTTCAGAAGAAGACATGCAAACAGTGAGTGGGAAGTATAAATGAGAGGAAAGGCCAGGTCAAGAGACTGGTGGATCAATGGGGGCCAGAGAGATAGTACAGGAGTTAAAGTGCTTGTCTTGCACAAGGGTGACTCCAGTTTGATTCCTGGTTGAATCCTCAGCACAGCATATGATCCCCTGGGCACCACCAGGAATAAGCCCTGAGCATGATCTATTCCAAGAAGTTATAAATAGGAGATGTGTCAAATAATCAATAGAAAAGAAGCATTAGGGCATTCAAACAATTCAGCCTCAAGTGGAGAATAAAGCAAGGGCCATTTACTATTTAAGTATGGTTTTATATCGAGGAATAAGTCAGCTATCCTCCTGTTACTGATAAAGCCTAAAAAGATAAAAAACATTCATTCCGAACAAATAAATACCTTGAAAAGAAAGCATGATTAGTAATAGCCACATCGATAGTTTTATTAAAGACTGGTCAGTGGGACTTGCAATTTAACCTATTTTGGAATATTATATGTACTTTATATGTTTGTGTATTTACATGTGTATATTTATTGTGTGTTTGTATGTATTTATATGTGTACATAGAATATTATTAGAATATCATATGTACTTTATATTATATATGTTTACAATATTATATGTACTGTATGCCATGTACTTAAAAACTGTTCATGGACTGATCTGAGTAATGCATTTCAATGTGAATAAAAAAAATTAAGATGAAGGCAAAGAAGGCAGTAACCTTTAAAGGCTAACACAAAACATAGGGAGATTTAAAAGTTAAGCCCTGAACCCATTTTTCTAATATTGATTCAGCGCACTGGAGAATAGAGCATTAATTGTAACCCAGTGCAAGGGTAATTAGGAATAATGGCACATCCATCAGTTGAAAAATTTAAACATGTTTTGGCAATGTTTTCTCATGATTTGAAGTTTTTCCATTCTATTTTCCTGGAAAATAGAATGCAATAATAGAATGCACCTTTCTCAAAGTAATTCTCCTATTGTGAACAAGATTTTTAGAAATAAGGTGATTATTGCTAAGGTTTAAGAACAAAATACAAATTGGGGTGGGGAGAAAACAAGGATGGAGTTGTTGCTTAAAGTCCTAGCAGGCATTGGCCAAAAAGAAGTCATTAAAATGTGTTAGTGGGGTGGAAAGGACTGGTTGACTTGAAGACATGGAGGTGGAAGTATGATAAGGACTAAAAGGTTGCTTGAGTGGGAGGAGGAAGGAGTACACACAGGTACCTTGCACAGGCAGGGGGGTAGGGGGGGAAGTGGGTGCTATATTTCTAGGTGACACTCTAGGTAGCTGATCACGAGTCCAGGGCCTCTTTACTATGAAGACATGCACATTTATTTGCTCTATCTGAACCTTTTCCCACAATTTGCATCATTGGGAATGACCTTATGTTCCTTTATGCCTCATTAAGATGTCATTCCACTCTATTTCATTTTTTTTTTTTTTGGCAGGGCTGGGGGAGGGCATACCCAGCAGTACTCAGGGCTTACTCCTGGGTCTATGCTCGAGGGTCACTCCTGGTAGGCTCAGGGACCAAATGTGGTTCTGGGTTATCAAACCCTGGTCAATCATATTCAAGACAAGTGTCCTACCCACTGTACCATTGCTCTGGCACTCATTCTGTTCATTTATTTCCCAGAATTTGTGAAGTAGTCAAAGCTCATTTACCTTCAAAGTCCGAAAAATCATCCAGTTCAGATTTCCCCTTCATCCTCACCTGCAAACCTGAAAAGTGATCATTGAATTCTAGAGATCCTTGGCTCACATAGCTTATCACTTTGACAGCTCCATCCAGATAGAGACATCTCTGGTATGTATACTCATGCTACAAAATAACATCTAGAAGCCTAGCTTTCACTTCCACCTTCAGGACAGAGGAATAAAAGGGGACAAACAGACAAGAAAATGTGCCTGACAGTTTTTCTTTTAAAGAGCTGAGTCTAGGAGCTGTCACTAAGTTCAGATTTTATTAGGTTGGAATTTAGTTTTCTCCAATGCTCACTTGTTAGAGATACTGAAAAAGATAGTCCTTCTGAAAGGTGGCCACATATTGGCAAAAATGTATGATTTTTTTGGTAAGGAAGGAAAAAGGGAAAAATGGATTAGGTAACTGGACTAGTAACTGCACAGTTACTAGTTTTCTGAATACTTCCTTAAAATAGAATCTTCATTTTTAGAGTAAAAGCTTTTTTTTAATTTTTAATTTTTATTTTTTGGTGAAGCGTTCATTTCATTGAGTTTTTTCACTATATCCCACCATTGCCTTAGGGCTTGGAGGGTTTCCTCTGATAGATCTGCTGTTAATCTAAGGGGTACTCCTTTGTATGTGATTTCCTTCTTCGACCTTGCTGCTTTCAGTATTGTGTCTCTATCCATGACGTCCATCATTGTAACTATGATATGTCTTGGGGTTTTTCTGTTAGGGTCTCTTTTAGCTGGCACTCTTCGGGTGCCTTGAATCTGGATGCCTGCATTCTCCAGCTCTGGGAACGTTTCCGCAATGATTTGTTTGACTGTGGCTTTTTCCTTGGGGTTGGTTCCCTGTCCTTCTGGTACTCCAATGATTCTAATGTTATTCCTCTTGAGATCATCCCCTAGGACTCCGAGGTCCCTTCCAATTGTTTGTTGTTGCCTGTAGGCTTCTTGCAGCTCATCTTCAAACACACTGATTCTGTCTTCCGCTGCAGTCATTCTATTGCTGAGGGCAGCCACAGAGTTTTTGATTTCATCTACCAAATCCTTCATTTCTTTTTTGTAGGTTTTTTATTTCTGCTCTCATTTCTTCCCTTATTTTCTCGGCTATCTGTTGTACTGTTTCTGTCAGGTCCTCCTTTAAGTTGTCAATCTTTCCATTGAGTTCATTGAACATTTGGAGGATTTCAACTCTGAATTCTTTATCAAAGAGCTCAAGTTTGCAAGAAACATCTATTGAGGTTTCTGGACTCCTTTCATGTCCTCTGCTTGTCGTGGGGATTTGCGCTGTTTCTTCATGTTGTGGTGGTGGTATGGAAGAAGAACCTTGAAGATCAGTATCCCTGTTCCTTCTTGTTGTGAAAAAGGATTCTGGATGGACTCGGCCAATGGCGGTTGCCTTTTTATTTTCCCTTTCTAGAACATGGCCTCCCACTTAGATGTTCCTTTAATCCTTATGTGAAGTCTTGTGTTTTATTGTCCTACTGTTTACGGATAGCTAGGATGTTACTCTTGGACATGACATAGGTGATGAAGGTTGAGATGAAACAACATATTGATGGGTTTGAAAAGAATATCTGCAGCTGTGTCATATAATCATATCAATAGATGCAGAGAAAGCATTTGACAAGATCCAGCACCCCTTTATGATGAAAACTCTCACCAAAATCGGTATAGAAGGGACCTTCCTCAATATAGTCAAAGCCGTTTATCACAAGTCTACAGCAAGCATTATCCTCAATGGGGAAAAACTAAGAGCCTTCCCTCTGAGAACAGGAATGAGACAAGGATGCCCACTCTCACCACTTTTCTTCAATATAGTACTGGAAGTACTTGCAATAGCGATTAGGCAAGAAAAAGATATTAAGGGCATTCAAGTAGGAAAGGAAGAAATCAAGCTCTCACTATTTGCAGATGATATGATACTATACCTAGAGAACCCTAAAACCTCTACCAAAAAGCTCCTAGAAACAATAGACTCGTATAGTAAAGTTGCAGGCTATAAAATCAATACCCAAAAGTCCATGGCTTTTCTATATGCAAATAACGAGAGAGAAGAAAGCGACATGATAAAAGCAATCCCGTTCACAATTGTGCCTCAAAAAATCAAGTACCTTGGAATCAGCTTAACTAAGGAGGTAAAGGATACGAGGTCGAGCAGCCGCACTACCGGCCGCACGGTTTTGGATTTCTGTATTTTAGTAACTAAGTCCAGAGAAATATCTGCCAGAAATTGCATCACTGCAAGCTTGTACCTCTCAGCTACTTTATATTCCCCATATGAGTGCAATCTTTCTATGTCTGTCTCTTTCTTTCTGACTCATTTCACTCAACATGATACTTTCCATGTTGATCCACATATATGCAAATTTCATGACTTCATCTTTTCTGACAGCTACCTAGTATTCCATTGTGTAGGTGTACCAGAGTTTCTTTAACCAGTCATCTGTTTTAGGGCACTCTGTTGTTTTCCAGATTGTGGCTATTGCAAACAGTGCTGCAATAAACATAGAAATGCAGATGTCTACTATACCTTTTTGCCTCTCCGGGATATATTCCCAGGAGTGGTATTGCTGGGTCAAATGGAAGCTCAATTTCTAATTTTTTGAGAATCGTCCGCATTGTTTTCCAAAAGGGCTGAATGAGTCAGCATTCCCACCAGCAGTGAAGGAGAGTCCTTTTCTCCCCACATCCCCGGCAACAGCGGTTGCTTTTGTTTTTTGGGATGTGGGCCAGTCTCTGTGGTGAGATGATATCTCATTGTTGTTTTGATCTGCATCTCCCTGATGATTAGTGATGTTGAACATTTTCTCATGTGCCCCTCAGCCATTCGGATTTCTTCTTTGGGAAAGTTTCTGTTCATTTCATCACCCCATTTTTTGATCGGGTTGGCAGTTTTCTTCTTGTGGAGTTCAACCAGTGCATTGTATATCCTTGATATCAGCCCTTTATCCGATGGGTACTGCATAAATATCCTTTCCCATTCTGTAGATTGTCTTTGTATTCTGGTCACTGCTTCTTTTGAGGTGCAGAAGCTTCTTAGTTTGAGATAGCCCCATTTATTTATCTCTGTTTTCACTTGCTTGGCCAGTGGTGTGTCAGCTTTGAAGATGCCGTTGGCTACAATGTCGTGGAGGGTTTTGCCGACCTTGTCTTCAATGTACCTTAGGGATTCTGGTCTGATGTTGAGGTCTTTAATCCATTTTGATCTGACTTTTGTACATGGTGATAGGTGGAGGTCTAAGCCCATTTTTTTTGCATGTAGCTGTCCAGTTTTGCCAGCACAATTTGTTAAACATGCCTTCCTTGCTCCACTTCACATTTCTTGCTCCCTTATCAAAGATTAGATGGTCATCTATTTGGGGGATGTGTCAGAGTATTCAACCCTGTTCCATTGGTCTTGCAGCTCTTCCTTTGTCCCAGTACCATGCTGTTTTAATTACCACAGCTTTGTAGTAGAGTCTGATGTTGGGGAGGTTGATTCCTCCCATTTTCTTTTTCCCAAGAATTGCTTTAGGTATTCGTGGGGGCTTATTGTTTCATATGAATTTCAGGAGCTCTTGCTTCATTTCTTTGAAGAATGTCAAGGGTATCCCCTTGACAATAAAGATTGCATTAAATTTGTACAATGCTTTGTACAAATTTGGGGAGTATTGTCATTTTGACAATATTAATTGGTCCATGATCAGGGGATATCTTTCCATTTTCTCGTGTCCTCTTTTATTTCCTGAAGTAGTGTTTTTTAGTTTTCATTATACAAGTCCTTTATCTCCTTAGTTAAACTGATTCAGAGGTACTTGATTTTTTTGAGGCACAATTGTGAACAGGATTGCTTTTATCATGTCGCTTTCTTCTCTTTCATTATTTGCATGTAGGAAAGCCATGGACTTTTGGGTATTGATTTTATAGCCTGCAACTTTACTATACGAGTCTATTGTTTCTAGGAGTTTCTTGGTAGAGGTTTTAGGGTTCTCTAGGTATAGTATCATATCATCTGCGAATATTGAGAGCTTGATTTCTTCCTTTCCTACCTGAATGCCCTTAATACCTTTTTTTTGCCTAATTGCTATTGCGAGTACTTCCAGTTCTATATTGAACAGAAGTGGAGAGATTGGACATCCTTGTCTCGTCCCTGTTCTTTGAGGGAAGGCTCTTAGTTTTTCCCTATTGAGGATGATGCTGAGTGCAATCTTTCTATGTCTGTCTCTCTCTTTCTGACTCATTTCACTTAGCACGATACTTTCCATGTTGATCCACTTATATGTAAAATTCATGACTTCATCTTTTCTAACAGCATAGTATTCCATTGTATAGATGTACCAAAGTTTCTTTAACCAGTCATCGGGCACTCGGGTTTTTTCCAGGTTCTGGCTATTGTAAACAGTGTTGCGATTAATATATAAGTGCAGATGTCATTTCAACTATACTTTTTTCCTTCTCTGGGATATATTCCCAGAAGTGGTATTGCTGGGTCAAATGGCAACTCAATTTCTAATTTTTTGAGGAGCGTCCATATTGTTTTCTAGAAGGGCTGAACAAGTCGGCATTCCAACCAACAGTGTAGAAGGGTCCCTTCTCCCCACATCCCCTCCAACAGCGGTTGCTTTTGTTCTTTTGGATGTGTGCCATTCTCTATGGTGTGAGGTGGTATCTCATAGTTGTTTTGATCTGCATCTCCCTGATGATTAGTGATGAGGAGCATGTTTTCATGTGCCTTTTGGCCATTCGTATCTCTTCTTTGGGAAAGTTTCTGTTCATTTCTTCTCCCCATTTTCTGATGGTGTTGGATGTTCTTCTTTTTGTAGAGTTTAACTAGTGCCTTATATACCCTTGATATCAGCCCCTTATCAGATGGGTATTGGGTGAATATCCTTTCCCATTCTGTAGATTGTCTTCGTATTCTGGTCACCGTATCTTTTGAGGTGTAGAAGCTTCATAATTTAAGATAGTTCCATTTGTTTATCTCTGTTTCCATTTGGTTGATCAGTTGCATGTCATCTTGGAAGATAACTTTAGCTTCAATATCGTGGAGGGTGATGCAGCTAGTCTTTCACTAAAGATGTTCTTGTTTGGGGGAGTACACAGAGGAAACATCCCAGAGTCTCTTACAATAAAATATAATAATAATTCATGTACAAAGGGTAGTAAATGGCCCCCTATTTACTGAGGTTATATGAACAGACTAAATGGAACCACAGTAATAAGATGTTATCAGTCTTGGTAGTGACTGCAACTTAATCAGAGGTGACCAAACTATTATCCATGAGCCAATCCTGCCTGTGCCCATTTTGTAAATTAAATGTTACTGAATACAATAAAGCCAATCAGATTGGCAAATTTGACCTCCATTCAGCAGAAGATGGTTGCAGAGAGTGAATCTAACACACAAAGAGATAAACAAACACTCAAGAACTGTCCAAGCTTTTGGGTTACCTGGACAGCCTTCAGTGAGCTCACACAGGCTGACCATTTACTCAAGATGATATCACTCTCCAACCTTGACTCCCAACACTGTTTAAATTGACAGAGACATTAAGGATAGCTAGTAAGCACATCAAAATTCAATTGGTACATTAAGAGCAGAGGCTGTGCCATTTCACATAGCCAATCAATCAACAGGCACTCTCAAAGTAGTATAGATTAGAGTTGTGACATTTTCCTAATATATCTTTCCCTATGTTGCTCTCTGCATGTAATAAACCCTAGATTTAAAAAATTTTAATCTTTTATGGACATGCAAATTTGCCTCACTTCTTCTGTATTCTTTCCTGGGCGCAAGTTTGCTTGCCTTATTATTCTCTAAGACATAAGCTGTTTTTCCCAGAGAATTATCCCTTGACCTGGGGGGTTTTGTTAAGGGGATTTTCCACACGTTAGATCTTTTTACAGGCTGTCTCTGATTGCTTTTGTTCTACAATTGCAGAGTTGCATTGTGTTGAGATAGTGATTGTATGACTTGCAAAATAAGTATTTACTTTGTCTTTTATTTGTAAAAGTTTGATAACTCTACACTAGGTCTTGGGACTCACTATGTAGACTTTGCATTTGTTCTTGAGCACATGTTGGTAATTTCCTTCAAGGATTTTAAAGTTGTTAAATTTGTATAAATTATTTATAGTAGTCCCTTTTCTTCTAATATCTATAGTATATTATTTATTCTTGTTTCTGTTCATAAATTTAGCAAGAGCTTTGTAAATTTATTGATCTTTTAAAATAACAACTTTTGTTTTATTGATTTTTCTCCCCAATATTAGTTTTCTATTTATTAATTTTCATTTTTTTATTATTTCTCTTGCTTTGGGTTTAATTTGTTCTTTTAATTTATTTACTTCTTATTAAGATAATCCTGGTTTATAAGACAGTGAATGTTTATGTTTGAGAATTACAATGTTACCACACCGTGCCTATTATCAAAGTGCCAATATTTTCTTTCAACAGCCCACCGGACCCTTTCAGCTTACTTCGCCTTCTCCTCCCCTTAACCTCAGTTATGTGGTTAGTCTCTAAGAGGGTGTTTTCACTAAACATTGTCTCTTTTATAACACATATGAATGAGAACATCTGGTGTTTGTCTTTCTTCTGACTTATTTCACTTAGCATGATTCTTTCTGGTTCAGTCCATTTTGCAGCAAAAGGCAAGATTTCATATTTATTTTACTTTTTAAATAAATGACTTGTGTTCCATTGTGTTTATACACCACATCTTCTTCATCCATCCATCTGTCCTTAAGCACTTAAGTTGTTCCATGTCTTGACTATTACATGTAGCACTCAGTGAACACACACACATACATATATCAAATACATAGAGTATTTTAACATACAAACATATATATATGTACATATATACTCTTATATATAAATTTATGTTTTTGTGTTGTCTGGATAAATATTTAGGATTATAATTTCAAGATCATGTAGTAGTTATCTTTTGAACTCTCTATACTATTTTTCCATAGAGGATGAAGCAATTTCATTCCAGACAACAGAATATTAAGTTTCCTTTCCCCCCACATTTCCACCAGGAAATTGCTTATGGTCTTTTTGATATAGAATATTCTCACAGTTATCTGATTTTTGATCTGCATTTTTCTGATAATCAGTGATGGTGTGCTTTCAAGGAGTTTGTTGGTTGTCTGTGGTGTTTTTTGTGAAATACCTTGTCAAGTCTTCGTACCACTGTTTGTTTTGAGGGCGTGAACACCCTACATTGTGCTCAAGGGACCCAGGGGCCTTTTCTGGGTATTCTTGGCCAACTGGGATGGTGGTTCAATGCAAGGGCCTGAGGATGCAGTGGTGTTTAGGCCATGCAGTGCCAGGTATTTTCTAGAACATTGAGATGTCCCTGGGGACCTCTAGCAGTGCTCAGGTGAACATGTGATGCTGTAAATAGAATCATGGGTTATGTATCTTAATCCCTGTACTATTTCTCCAACCCTGTGGTTGAGTTGTATGAGATATTTATGTATATTGGGCATTATTCCTTCAGTGTATTGTGTGTGAATATTTTTTCCCTTTTCATAGGATGTCTTTTTGTTGTAGTGATAGTTACTTCCACAATGTAGAGACTTTATAGTTTGATGTAATCACACTGGTTTAATTTTTTTCTTTTCCTTGTGAGTGGAGTGAAATCATTGAAGACATCAATGAAATTAATACCACAGGCTGTTTAATCTACATTATCTTTATTATTTTTTGAACAGAGGTCTAACTTTTAAGTCTTTGGTCCATTTAAATTGACTTTTGTGCATGGTAAGAGATGATAGTCTACTTTCATTCTTTTACATGTGGCTATCATAGGTTGCTACTTTATGTCTTTTTTCTTATATAAAAATTAATTTTGGGGTCAGAGTGACAGTAGAGCAGATAGGATATTTGCCTTACACACAGCTGACCTGGGTTGGATCTCTGCTTCCCAATACAGTCTTCTGAGATCAGCTAGGAATGATCTCTGAACACAGAACCAGAAATAAGCCCTCAGTACTGCTGGGTATAGATTGCAAACAAAACAAATAAAAAAACAGACTTGACAAATATTGAAAAGTTGTACTTTCATTTTAATTTAGTGAAAATTTTCTCTTTATCTTAATTTATAAAGTACATAACTGCTTCAGATATAGCATTTGGGGTAGGTACATTCTTCTTTAAATTTCTTCTCAAATGATTTCTGACTTATTTCTGTTGATACAACAACTGTTAATTATATAACAATCTCTTGTGCAGTTTCTTTTATTTTCTTTCTTTGTTTTTTTTTGATTGTCTAATATTTTCTTTAACATCAAGAAATGTGATTTAGGTAGCCTTTTCTTTCAACTAATAATGTTGATTTTGTTGGTGGTGTTTGATTTTTCACTTTATCAGATCTGAAAGTTAACATTTTGGCTTAATACAGAAAGTTTCAGTCATCATTTCTTGGGATATTTTTCTTCTCTTTCTTGTTCTTTTCTCCTATGATTCATTTTACCTGTGTTGGCCTATTTGATATTGTTCCACAGAACTTTAAGGTGCTACTTATTTAAACATATTTTTTATTTCTTGCAATTTAATTGAATAACATATTATATATCAAGCTACCAATGGTATATTCGATATGCCAAAAACAGTAACAACAATGGGCCTCATTCCCCTGACACTGAAACAGTCCCCAATATGGGATGTTTTAAGCATTAAGAAGGATGAGCAAGGAGAGGCTGATAAAATCTCAGGGCCGAACTAGGCTGCCAAAACGAAAAAGGACCGTAATGACTGTCTGTAATTTCAATGCATGTATGCTGGCATCGGAAGCATCCATAGAGGACCTGAAGGTGCAAGTTCAGAAGATCAAGTACGACATCATTGGTCTGACAGAGATGAGAAAACATCGATCACACCACGCCATTTTTGACACTGGAGAAGAACTGTTCCTTGGAGCATGCGACAACAGAGTCATCGGTGGTGTCGGTGTCCTTGTCGACACGAACTTGGCCATGAACATTGATTCATTTAAATGCTTAACAAACTGAATCAGATGATTATGCTTGAATAGATGTGGCTCACTGTCGGCAGTTTCTATCTTCGTCATGTACACACCAACATCCAAATATGATGAAGAAGAAATTTAGAAGTTCTACATGGAGCTGGAGAAGTTCTATAAAGAAGACCACACCTTCTACAAGATCATTGTTGGTGACTTTAATGCCATGATAGGACCAAGAAGGTCTCTCGAAGAACTCTACATCAGGATCCATGGCCTAGAATGGAACGAACAGGGTGAGAGACTGAGTTCATCATGTCTACCAAGACCATCCATGGTAACTCACAGTTCCAGAAGGCCAAATCTAAATGTGGACATGGGAGTCTCCTGGTGTACAGTTCCACAACATATTGACCATGCCATATTTAATCAACGGTTTTGCCCAACCGATGTCACTGTTGTCCCAAAATTCCAAATGGGATTGGACAACTGTCTCCTTTGTGCAAAATTCTACTTCACAGAGCGGGGAGAAAGGGCTGCAAAGTTTAAGTTTAAGAAGAGAATGCCCAGGATGACCACCAACTAGGAGCTCTTTGGCACTATTGGGGCAATGTGGGAAGATGCAACGAGTAATACGATCAGTTGGTTCAGCACCTCCATGACTGAGGGAGGAATGCCAAGTGTGGAAAAGCCACAAAGAGACACCTGTCTTCAGAAACTCTCGAGTTCATTTGCCAATGTGGTTTGGTGTGAGCCTCACGCAATCACAAGCTAACGTCCAAGCTTGCAAAGCTGTGCAGAGAATCTATAAAGTCGATAAAGAACCTCAAAGAGAGAAGAGCAGCAGTGTTGGCTGATGCAGCAGAAGCCGGGAAAAATATTCCCAACACTTGCCTGTCCTTCGCCAACTACAAGACCAATATGACTGCCCTCTGACATCCTGATGGATCTATCACGTCTTCTAGAAGGGCAGTAGAGAGAATTATTCACGACTTCTAGTAGAATCTCTTCAATAGCTAATTCCACCTGGCCACATACCAAATTCTGCAGGATGGATATGTCATTCCTAATGTTCTCCCCTCCGAAATTCGAGACGCCATTTTGTCGGTAAAGACGCGTACAGCACCCGGCCAGACAAGGTTAGACCCGAACATCTGAAGAATCTGCTGCCAGTATTCATCAATACACTGGCTCAGCTCTTCACATGCTATCTGTTCCATTCCGATGGAAAACCAGCAGGACTGTTCTGTTGTACAAGAAGGGAGACATCCACGACATCGGCAACTATTGCCCAATCTGCCTGTTGTCTGTTGTCTACAAGTTGTTTACTCAAGTCATCCTGAAAAGAATAGGCAGAACACTAAACGAAGAACACCCATGCGAGCAAGCCGGGTTCTGAAAAGAATTCAGCACAATCAACCATATCCACACGGTGACCAAGCTCATTGAAGTTTTGCGAGCGTTCAAGATGCTGCTCTGTCTAACATTCATTGATTTAAAGAAGGCCTTTGATTTTGTTGAGTCTGAAGTGGTCATTGAAGCCCTAGCCAAACAGGGTGTTCAAACTCAGTACATCAAGATCTTCCATGAGCTGTATTACGGAATCACCACCATAATCTCACTATTCTACAAGGAAGTGATCATTGATGTAAAGAGAGGGGTTTGGCAGGGTGATACCATTTCACTGAAACTCTTCAGTGCCACTCTCGAGAATATTATGTGACGACTGGAATGGGAAGGAATGGGAGTGAAGATAGACAGTAAGAAACTACACCACCTCCACTTTACTGATGATATCGTTCTAAGAACACCAAACATTTGCCAAGTGGCACAAATACTGGCCAACTTCAACTGTGAGAGTGGAAAGGTTGAGCTGCAGCTGAATCTCACTAAGACAATGTTCATAAAAAATGAACTAGTCCTGATGTTCCATTTGCTTTTAACAGAACGAACATCTCTGAATGCTGCAGCTATGTGTACCTGGGTCAAGAATATAAGGAACGACTTGGAGCCAGAACTGCACAGGAGGAAGAGAGCAGTGTGGAACACCTTCAAGATTGTCGAAGAAATTGTTAAGGGGATGAACAACCTCTGGCTCTGGGCACATTTTTTCGTTTTTTTTTTTCAATTTATTTTTTAATTGAGTCACCATGAGAACAGTTACAGGGCTTTTAGGATCGAGTCTCAGTCATACTATGCTCAAACACCCATCCCTTCACCAGTGCACATGTTTCACCACCTAAACCCCCAGCATACCCCACCTCCCACTCCCCCTCTCCCTGTGTGGCAGATGATTTTCATTTTACTCTTTCCTTACTTTGATTACATTCAATTTTCGACAGGAAACTCAATATCAATATTTGGAGTTTTTCCTCCAACAGTCAGACCTGTTGGAATGGCATCATTAGATTGTATGTTTTCTATTGTTGGTAACAAAGAGCATATGATGTTGCACGGTTGTGAAAGCGGCCACCCAGTTTTGGAATTCTGGTATTAAGTCCAGAGGTATTTCTGCCAGCAGCTGCTGCATTCCAAGATTGGTTTCGGTGGTGCTGGGATCATGGCTGTTCAAGAGCAGAGGAGATGTTCATGGGTGACCGCTCAGGGTCTCACTTGGGCAGGAAGCAGGGCTGGTTCTGCCTCCCCCATCACAAGATTTCCCCATGCATCTCATCCCATCACTGCAAACTCCTACCTCTCTGTCCAATTGGTTCTGAACAGTGGCGGTTGCCATGCTGTCCAGGGGGGAAAAAGCCAAGGGACAGAAACCCTTTTCCTCCCGGGACTACAAGGGGCCGTAGCTTAGTTCAGAGTCCAGGACTGTGGCTGCCACTGTAGGGGGCGTGGTCTCCTTAAAAGTGGGCGTTGCCTTCTGTGTGGCCGCAGTTATATTTTGCATTCCCAGCACTCTCAACTCATATCCCAACTTTTATCACCTAATTCTGTGGAAAACGTCCTGGCCACCTCAAACACAGTACGACAATAATCCACTGGCCTACTCCAATTCCAACAAAAGATCAGTGTATGCAAGAAGCTGTACAAGCCCAATATAAAAGAGCACCTCCTCCAATGCTTCACTAGATGCCTATCATAAGTCACAAAATAATGTCTTAAATGAAGGAAATGTTCTAGAAGGGAAGAAGGGTGACCACTATTGACCGAGGTTATTCAGAATACTTTCCCACAATAAGAGGGAACGGTGCTAGTGAACTTGAATGTTTTACCTCTATACAATCACAACAACATGAAGAAACAGCTCAAATCTCCACAATGAGGAAAGGACGAAGAAAAGAGTCCCGAATCCTCAACAGGAGTTACCCACAAATATGATCTCTCCAATAAAGAATTCCAAGATGAAATGCTGAGAATGTTCAAGGAACTCAAAGTAAAGATATATATATATATATTAGGACCTGAAGGTTAGTAGAGGGTCAGATAGTTCTGATTATCGTTGCCTAATTTGGGGAGATTCATAGTCAATGAAATATACAAATTGTTACTTAGCTCATCAAATTACTTCTGTTCCAACCTGGCACAAAACCCAAACATATTGCTTTCTCATTCTAGGATCCCAGGGTTTTGTCATGCATCTGTTTTTGCAAGAAACTCCATATTTCCCCTCCAGTACTAGGCAGCAAAGTGCAAAATTTCCACCTTTATTCCAGACTAAAGAATGGCAGGGAGAAGCAGAAGCATAAATCACAGAGAGAACCACAAATTGTGTGTCTCTCTGATTTTCAGTTTTAGCCTAGCTAACCTCCAAATAAGAGCAAATTGCTAATAAGAAATGTAGAACAAGATTAGCAGAATAAAATTTAATTCGAGCACTGTTACTTAAATATGTGGACCTTTTTGTTTTTGTTTTTGCACAATAACTGAGAAGTCTGAGTGTGGTTGCAAAGGCTGAGGGGTGGGGTTTGCTAAGCTACTCACTCAATCTGGCCAGGCACCTCTATGTGGGTCTCTCTTGACTGAATCACAAACTGCCTAACACAAGGCATCTGCCAGTTCTCTCAACCATAAGACTAAAAGGATCTAATGCATGCCATGTGCATCGTGGCATCTTCTGAGGACACATAAGCAAGGGAAAAGCTCATACTGGCTATGAGAACTTGTAGCTAAAATCTCCGGCATGGCTTCATCTCTGTCTGTCAGCACTAGCCCTGTGAAATGGGAAGGAAGAAGGACGTGGATATCCTGGGGCTTAGTCTCATTCTCATGCAGTGGCGGTTTGGTTTATTCCCTGGGTGTGACTAATTACAATTCTCCTTCTGCTGTCGTTTTCTTTTCTGGGAGGCTGAGTCTGAAACTCATCTATAACTCTGACATCCTGCAATGATTGTGCACTCAAAAAACACTCTATTTAAATTATTCAGGCTGTTATAAACGTCAAGTGGTTGTTTGGAAACTTAGAGAAACCTGGGAGAGGCAGAAATTTATCTTTCTGAAAATGAAGTAGCAAGTGATTAGTTTTTCTATTCCAAATTTTGGGTTAAACATTTATATTGGAGTTAATTTTTTTATAATGGTATTACTGTGAACATGTTCTAATATAGCTTATTGTCAGTGAACTTATGTGTGTGTATTAATCCAATGACAACATATTGTCTTATACTTGTTTTATAAATATTCTCATGCTTCAGTGCCTGAGACATTCTAAGATAATTAAATGACCAAAAATGTTTGTCTAACTGATTAATTCAACACCATAAGTGCAGAACTATTCGCCTAAATTTTCCATCTCTAACTGGTGACTTTGTATCATATTTTCAAAGCTCCAGTTTCTTGATTTATCAACTATAGTATTCATCAAAATGAGCTATTGCTAGGTCAGGCAATATCATAGGTTCTGGAACTTAACTTTGTATGATCTCTGTTCTCAAGGACATAAGATCAATGTTAATAAACTAAATAAGAAAAATTAAAAAAAAACTTCAAGCAATAAGTGCTTCAGATATAACGAAATAAATCTGTGTAGCGAAGCTTTGCTGGTAGGCTAACTCAGAAAGTCAGCCACGTGAAAATTTACTAGCAGAAATCCAGTTGAGGGACCAGAGAGAACAAAGCTCCAGAGGCAGGAATGAAAGTTATTGAACCATAGTACTCCTACATTATTTAAAAAAAAGTTATTGAACCAACCCTTCAATGGAGGTTTAGTGGCCCCAATCCATCTGTCTGTCCATCCATCCACCCATCCATCCATCCATCCATCCATCCATCCATCCATCCATCCATCCATCCATCCATCCATCCATCCATCCCTCCTTCAACCAATGACAGCAACCAAAAGGCCTTGGTCCATATCCTACATCTGATTTATTTCTGTGTAAATATAAGAAGCCATCTTTTCCCTCATGACTTTTATCTGTGAATGCTTGGGGTTACATCCACTTCTCTATTTGTGGTTCTTCTAGTTCCCCAGTGGGAAATTTTGACATAATTAGACTTGCCTGACTTAGTTAATATGCATCTCTCCTTATTTTCTAAGGTCTCTATTGGCACATTTCAGTGGGTGGCACAAGTTGGTTATTGGGTCCATTTGTTTTATACCCTGTCACACTCTCCACTTAGCTTTTTAATTATCTCCTTCCAAATATCTCACCACTACTTCCATTTACCATTTTTCGAATTAGGGCAAAATAATTGGACTATAAGGAATTAAAAGCATGGATCTTCAGAATTAGGAAAGAAGTTTGACATTGTGCTTTGCGAAGACTTTGACTTCTGTGTTAAGGTCTCTCACTGCTGTGAGAATGCTGTACAGGGAAGGGATATGGAAATGGACAAGACTCTTGGAGTTTCCTGTGAAATTCTTTTTCAAGGGTTTCAAGTTTTTAGTGGGGTTTATTTGCTCCCTGCCTATACTAAATTTCTAGAGAATTTTCAAACAAAGCACTAACGTTTATCATACTAGAGGAGCTTTAAAATTTGTTGTTTTTGTCACGGTAGCATCTGTCTCCTGACTGTGTGACTTTGAATGTTCTTTTCTGGAAAACTGGATGAAAAAATTCATTCCTCCCCTGCCAATGTCTCCATAAATGCAAGCAGATCCTCAGCTTTCAAGGATCTTGGTAATTTATCCATTTCATTTAATCATTTCTATCTGAGTCCACCATCTCCTATCCCCAGATCACCATATTACATTTAAAATGCATCTTCTTCATTTAATTCATTCTCCACTCAGCAGTCTGAGTGTCCCCATTGAAATGCTGGTCTGGCTTTGCCTTGCCCATGCTTAAAAACTTTCCATGACCCACCTTGGTTGAATGATAAAGTTGAATAGACAAGTTCTTACCTGCTTTGGTGCTGCCCTCCCCTGTGAAGGGAAGAAAGGTCGAAGTTGAATCATGACTCTCCTCGACCTACATCTTTGCTGTGGCATTGTGGTCAATTTACTTAGCACCTCAGGGTCACATGTTATTCATCTGTAAAATGAAGATAATGGCATCTATCAGCAAAGGACATGATGTATGCCAAGGCTCAGCACATGCATGGAGGCCCAAGAAAAGAGACATAGCAATGCTGGAGGCATGCATAATAACTGAGCTCTTTGAGTTAGGGCTTTCTGGTCTGTGTGGGCCCTCATTTTAACACAGTCAGAACAAGCAACCATTCCTTCTGAAACTAAGGATGCAGCTCATGTGGAATAGATCTAGACTACATGTTCTGACCCCGAAACTGAATTCCAATTGCTTTACTCTCAACCGGACCTCAGGGTTTCTGAAATGTGGAAGTAATGCAGGCTGGAGAGAGGGTAGAGTAGTGAGAACTGGACCCAGTTAAAACCATGATACACAAACCCCTCTGCTGGGCCTTGCTTCTCTTGCTCTCCTGCCTCCAGACCCCCATGAGCACAGTCCCTGACCTTGAGGCTGAGCGGTCATATTGTTGTTGGAGTCATTTGTTATTTCTTGCCTTGTCAAATATCCTTGCAATGTTGATTAATTGCCAGGAAGCCAAGTCTCTGTTTTGAGTATGGCAGAGTCTGAGCTATTTATCAAGGAGAAGCTCTCTGGTTTTTAGTGGACAGGTTTTTTTTTTTTCTGGCATCTCACAGTCTCCTAGTGACTTCAGATTTCTGCCTTTCAGGATACTTCTTGAATTAAAGTCAACCCATTTCTCCAGCTTAAAATAGTAGTGGTTGGATAGTGCCCTGGTGAGGGCTGATCTGCCAAAGATTCCTGAGCAGCCAGTCCTGGAGCTGGGGAGCCTCTTGTGGGAGATAGAGGTTCCAGCCGCTTCACCCAAGGAGCTTACCCTTGGGAGCTAGCTGCAAAATTTCACTAGGATATCCTTCTAGCACTTGGCTTAACATTAGATCCTTGTCTGAAAAAACACCAGCACGTTTTATTGTCAGACATTAGGTTTAGCAGTTTATGCATAATAATTCAACCATAACTGTATGCAGTAAAAACAATTATGGCTCTCATTTTAAAGGGAGAATATAGCTACTGAGAGATTAAATGACTTACACGGCTGACTCGGGTTCGATTCCTCCACCCATCTCGGAGAGCCCGGCAAGCTACTGAGAGCATCCGGCCCACAAGGCAGAGCCTGGCAAGCTACCTGTGGCATATTCAATATGCCAAAAACAGTAATGAGTCTCACAATGGAGATGTTACTAGTGCCTGCTCAAGCAAATTGATGAACAACTGGAGGACAGTACAGTGACAGTACAGTACATTTAATCTATAAATGACATCTGAGACAGAGCCTCAAGATTTAGTCCCTAATGTTACCAGGACTCCAAGATCTGGAATCAAGATCTAGAATCACTGACCACACAAACAGGGCAAGTTAATATATTTAAATCACTAAGAACAGATGGCAAAGAATCAATGACCAGTACCAGTACCACTGTGCTTGTGCTAACATACTCACATAGCTGCACCTTACTATCAGAAAAAGAAGAATGAGCCCTTCTTAGCCCCGTGGGCAGTTTTGCTACCCGCAGTAGGATCTTGGCATGGTACTTGGCCTCTCTTTTTAAAAATTATTATTATTATTTTAATAGTGAATCACCATGAAGTACAGTTACAGACTTAACAAACTTTCGTGTTTGCGTTTCAGTCAAACAATGATCAAGTACCCATCCCTCCACTAGTGCCCATTCTCCATCACCAATGATCCCAGTATCCCTCCCACCAACCCCATCCTGTTCTGCGCCCCCCCCCACCTCTATGACAGGGCATTCCCTTTTATTCTTGTTCTCCTTTTGGGTGTTGTGGTGTTGGTTTGCAGTAGAGGCATTGAGTGGCCATTGTGTTCAATCTATAGTCTACATTGGGCATGCATCTCCAAACACCCTTTACTTAGTGTTCCCTTCTCTGTCTGAGCTGTCTTTTCCCCCAGAATGTGAGGCCAACTTCCAAGCCATGGGAAGTGCTCCTCGTCCTTATTTATTCTATTCTTGGGTGTTAGTCTCCTATTCTGTTACTTTATATTCCACAGATGAGTGCAATCTTTCCATGTCTATCCCTCTCTTTCTGACTCATTTCACTTAACATGATACTTTCCATGTTGATACACTTACATGCAAATTTCATGACTTCATCTCGTCTAACAGCTGCATAATATTATGTTGTGTAGATGTAGCAAAGTTTCTTTAACCAGTCACCTGGTCTTGGGCACTCGGGTTTTTTCCAGATTTTGGCTATTGTAAACAGTGCAGCAATGAACATACAAGTGCAGATGTCATTTCTACTATACTTTTTTCCTCTCTGGGATATATTCCCAGAAGTGGTATTGTTGGGTCAAATGGGAGCTCAATTTCTAATTTTTTGAGAAGCGTCCATACTATTTTCCAAAAGGGCTGAACCAGTCGGCATTCCCACCAGCAGTGAAGGAGAGTCCCTTTCTCCCCACATCCACACCAACACCAGTTGCTTTTGTTCTTTTGAATGTGGGCCAGTCTCTGTGGTGTGAGATGATATTTCATTGTTGTTTTGATCTGCATCTCCCTGATGATTATTAGTGATAAGGAGCATTTTTTCATGTGTCTTTTGACCATTTGGATTCCTTCTTTGAGAAAATTTCTGTTCATTTCATTGCCCCATATTTTGATGGGGTTGGATGTTTTCTTCTTGTAGAGTTCAACCAGTGCCTTATATCCTTGCTATCAATCCCTTATCAGATGGGTGTTGGGTGAATATCCTTTCCCATTCTGTAGACTGTCTTTGTATTTTAGTTCTTGTTTCTTTGAGGTGCAGAAGCTTCATAATTTAAGATAGTCCCATTTGTTTATCTCTGTTTCCACTTGCTTGGCCAGTGATGTGTCATCTTTGAAGATATCTCTAGCTTCAGTGTTGTGGAGGGTTTTGCCAATTTTGTCTTCAATGTACCTTATGGATTCTGGTCTGATGTTGAGGTTTTTAATCCATTTTGATCTGACTTTTGAATTTTGTATAATGGTAGAGATCTGAGCCCATTTTTTGGCATGTAACTATGGTACTTGGCTTCTCTTTTCTTCAGTTAGCTCATCTACAAACAAATAATAGCAATGGGACCCATTTCTTAGGGTCCATAAGGATCTAATGAATGAATATTTGTTTAGCACTTAGAACAGTGTCTGAAACTTAGCAGATGTTGAATTGACTTTAAAAAAATGAGCAGAGCAGATATGCATATGAATCCAGGAGAACATGCATGATTTAGTACACTCTCAACATTTAGAAATTCCAAGGCTTTGGAATTAAAAACTAGTCACTATCAATGAAGATCAAATATGAACGAGAAATATCATATATGGTATAACTGCAATATGGCACCAGATTTGATATTATGTTATGTTATATGCTCCCTGTTTGAGACCACATTCTACTTGTCTCATACTTAGCAAGTGGTTTTATTTATTTATGGATTTCATTTACCTTGAGGTGATTCATGCATTTGAAAGAATACAAGGATTAGGCTTTGCCCCTTGTCCAGTCAAGAAGCTCAACCATAAATTCCTGAGAACTTGTCTTAAAGCAAAATACTGCCCAACCCCCAAATTTTTAAGAACACACTAATCAGGTCTAGATAACCTGGCTCTTGCACAGCAGTAAGCAGCCTGTCCCTTCTCTGGCCTTCCTGAAGTAGTAGCAATGAGCAGCTCTGAAGTTATGGGCCTAGTGCCATTGATTTTTATGAGGCATGTGTTGTTTGTAGGGTACTGAACCATTGCTGATCCCAACCAGGCATGTGTAGACCATGAATAGTTCCTGGAGCTCATTGCAGTTTCCAGGCAATGGACAAGACAGTTGTGGGAATAAATGAACAATTCCAGATCCCTCAAGGTGAGCGTTTCAGCCCCTCCCAGCCAGGTTCTTCTTGGGAAGAGAGCCATGACACACACAGCCTGTGTTGTCTAGCTTGTGTTCAAGCCTGAGCCCACTGCCCTTCCACAAGTTTTCTCCCCCAGTAAATACTGGGAAAAAGAGTTTGGCCTCTTTTAAATTTTAATTTCTCAAGAGTCAAAGTATCCTAAATAATAGCGCTTCAACTTTGCTCAGACCTAGATTAAGATTAGACACAGAGTTTGCATTCTCAGGAATTAAGCCCCAAAGGTCCAAGATTTTCAAGTCAAGAGAGAACATTTGTTTTATTCAACTTCTACTCCAAATTCTCCTCCCTTATTCCAACCTTTACTTCTTAACTATTGTTACTTTTATCCTCTTTCAAAAAAAAAAAAGAAAGAAACAATGGGCTCTTTTGCCTCTGAGGTTTTCATGTAAAGCTTCTGTAAATCCTTTTTGTGACTAAAATTTAAAAAATGTCTTATAATCCACATGCCCCAAAATCAACTATCTGGATGAGATAAGATCTTACCTAATAAGAGACATAAAACAGTGTTCTCTGAATTTACCCAGAGGCACTATAGATATGCCAGCCATACATCCAGTTTATCCTCCGAAGCTGGACTCTTTAGTCATTATCTTACGGATATTATGATATCCCTGCAGCTCCCTGTGGACATTGAGGCACCACTGGCATGCTAGTGCCACTGTGCAAGCCATGCAATAATTACCCAAGGTCAAGGATGCAGAAAACTTCCTGGTTATATGTTATCCCAAAAGTCAAGATTTCACCTTTTCTCATGGCTGAGAAGTATTCCAATATGGTATATATTGGAATACTTCTCACTCATCTGTCATTGTATACTTGGATTGTTTCCATATTTTATATCCACTTTTATATATATATCCATTTATATATCCACTCATCTGTCATTGTATACTTGGATTGTTTCCATATTTTCACTCTAGTGAATAGTTCTGCAATAAACAATAGTGGTGCCTCAATGTCCACTTTTGGTGTCTACAGCAATAGAGACCTCTGTCCATTAAGCACAACCAGGAAAGACAACCCTGTGACAACAGGGAGCAGCAGGGGTATCATTGTCTATATACATATTTGAATTAGAGTTTTTATTCTGTCGGTATGTACATAGGAGTAAAGTCTTTTTCTATGTCGTAGATCTATTTCTTAAAAGTGACTTTGAGAAGGCACTGGTTGAACTCTACAAGAAAAAAGAAATCCAACCACATCAGATAATGGGGCAATGAAATGAACAGAAACTTTCTCAAAGAAGAGATACAAGTGGCAAAAAGACATATGAGAAAATGCTCTTCATCACTAATCATCAGGGAGATACAGATCAAAACAGCAAAGGGATATCCTACCACATCACAGGGACTGGCACACATCCAAAAGAACAAAAGCAACTGGTGTTGGCGTGGATGTGGGGAGAAAGGGACTCTCCTTCATTGTTGGTGGCAATGCTGACTGGTCTAGCTTTTTTGGAAAACAATATGGACATTTCTCAAAAAAACTAGAAATTGACTCCCATTTGACCCAGTATACCACTTCTGGGAATATACACTACGGGCCCCAAAACACACAAGAGAAACACCACCTGTACTCTTATGTTCATTGCAGTACTATTCATCATAGCCAGAAACTGGAAACAACCTGAGTGTCCAAGAACAGACAAATGAATAAAGAACTGTGGCACTTCTACACAATGGAATACCATGCAGACGTTAGGAAAAATGAAGTCATGAAATTTGCCTATAAATTGATGGACATGGAGAATATCATGCTGAGTGAAATGATTTAGGAGAGGGACAGATATAGGATGATTGCATTCATTTATGGTATATAAAATATATGTAGTAGAAGACTAATATCCATGGCTAGGGAAAACAGGTGCTAGGAGGACTGGCCAATGATTGGTATCAACCACAACCACAAGTGTGTGGGGGGTGGAGGATAGGTAAGATGGAGAAGAGATCAACATGACAATAATAGCTGGGATCACACCGGACAGGATCTTAGTGTTAAAAGTATGTAAAGGGATATTCTTGATAACCTTTCAGTGTCAATATTGTGAAGCACAATGCCCAAAAGGAGAGAGAGAGAAAGAGAGAGAGAGAGACAGAGAGAGAGAGAGAGAGACAGAGACAGAGACAGAGACAGAGACAGAGACAGAGAGACAGAAAGAGAAGAAAAGCCCTTACCATAGAGTCAGGTTGAAGGTTGGGAAGTGGGGGGTGATGGAAGGGAACTTGGGAACACTGGTGCTGGGAAATATACACTGGTGGAGGGATGGGTGTTGGAATACTGTGTGACAAAAATCTAATCATGAACAGCTTTGTAAGGGTCTATCTCACAGTGATTCAATAAAAATTTTTTTTAGATGGACAAAAGCACTAAAAAAGGCTGGAATGATCACACACATGATATAGGTCAAACAAAAAAGTGGAGTCAATTAGATTTAAAAATTTTTAGTCTTTGGCAGGTAGGGCGTTTGCCTTGCACGCGGCTGACCTGGGTTCGATTCCCAGCATCCCATATGGTCCCCTGAGCACTGCCAGGAGTGATTCCTGAGTGCATGAGCCAGGAGTAGCCCCTGTGCATTGCCAGGTGTGACCCATAAAGCAAAAACAAAAAAATTTAGCCTTTATTTAGTTGTGAAAAATTTAAAGAGTATCAAAGGCCCATTAAAGCTAATCTAGTATAATAATAAACTAAATAAATAAAAGTGACCTTGAGAAATCCCCATACAGTTTTCCATAGGTGCTCAACCAATTTATATTTCCACCAGCAGAATATGAAGATTTCTACATCTCCAAACTCTCTGTCAACACTTATTAGTTCTGATCTCTGATGTAAAGATGCCTCATCCCATTTCATACTTGAGCCACTGTCTTATCAACCAATTTTAGACAATTTTACCTGGCAGGAAGCACCTGACCTTAGAATTGCACCCCTGCTTTTTACCCTGGAGTGTCTAAGTGACATCTCCCTCAATCAATGGGGAATGGGGAACGGGTTACCTTCAGTGATCTTGCACCCATTTCCAGGGCTCCTTTCAAGGCTGCAGTGGTGGCCAGCTCAATAGTGCATCCTTGGATTAGAGCTTTCTCCTTCCCCATTTCATCTCCCATCTCTCATTCTTACTTTCTGGGACCCCGCCTAAATAGACTACATGCACACAGTCTTCAAATTGTCAGTTTTACTTCTACAGAACCATGACTCTACGTAAGAAAATAAAATGACTCTACAAGTACCTGAGTTTACATGGACACTAGAATTTATAATCAGTTTTTTTGACTTAAAATTGTATGTATTTTTATCTTCCTTGTATTGTGATAATAAATAGTATGACTATATGGATGTTTGTATATTTATATATAATATTAAATACAGGTAAGCAGCTAACTACAAAACCAGAAGCAATCTTGGAATACAGAAAACAGTAATGGGTTGAGTGGAGGTGGCTGTCTGAATAAATGAAATGGTAAATGAATGTCATTACAGGAAAAGAGAACATCTTTAAGAATGATATGATGGGTATTAGAATATGTCTTGCTCAGAGAATACTTGTGATCTGTTATATAGGAGGTATTTGTCAGAAGAGTAGGAGACTGGAAGAAGCTAGGGAAAAGACATCTTATGAGGTCATGTAAATATCACGTTCTTCTCATTGGAAAATAACATCACCTATGCCTAATAGCTGATTGTATAACTTGCATTTTTCAAGTATTTGTTATTGTCTGCAAGTATTGTGCTTCTTTATCCAGTCTGCGGTTGAAATATGTGTTGCAAGGGTCTCACCTTGTTCATAGATGGGGGCCTTGCTGTAAAGGCATACCTTGGACTTTGAGCAAACTCACTTCTTTAATTTCATGCATTTGGTGAGTTGGTGGGTAATGGCAGATCCTGTCCTAAGTTTCGCTCACTGGCTGTAATTCTAGTTCTGCCTACCTCGAGTATCTATTTTAGAGTCTTGAACCCTTCTTGCTCTGCCTAGTCTTTCTCATACAAAGTCTTACAGAATTTCATAGATGGCCTCAGATCCTTGATTATAAAACCAGGCTGTGCCCAGGAATGAATATCATTCGGAGTCATTTAACTCCCAAGTTACAAAAACATAGCATTAACTGTTTTCCTGTGTCTATACAAAAAGGACATTGCTCTGAATTAACTATGCAAAGAACTTGAGGACAAGAGAAAAGCACTATTTACAAGTTAACAGAGTCTGATTAGGAGATAAAGGTGATTGACCCAGTTGGGGAAGCAGAGTAAAGAAAGAGCTTACAAATAAATACAGAGGAAAGGGAGCACTGTGATGGGAGCCACCCAATAAACCTAAGTGCTCCCTGTGGCAAGGCAGAAATGACGAACCATATTTATCCTACACAAGGCAGCACAGGGTGACTTTCTTTCATTGATTCGAAGAGAAGTTATTGGCGTCATGTAGGACAGACACTCTGCCCAAATATGTTTCGCCCACTTTACTTCTGACTCTGTTCTATGAACTCTGCATAGTTCAAATGTGCTGTCCACCATCCAATGAGTCACATCCATCCCTGCAGTCTCTCAGTCCTCCACTGCTGCAGGGGAAGCATCAAACCTCAGTTCCTTTCCTGTGAATTCTTTTTTTTTTTTTAACCCATGAACTCTTTTAAGGATCTGTTGTCTCTCCTTCCACACAACTGAAGAGGAAAAATATTCAAGAAATTTTCAAGAATAATATTCAAAATAGTCCAGGCAATCAGTACCCCTCAAAGTGTTTCTCATCTCATTTGCAAAAGCCCAGTGAAAAGCAGAGAAGTCACCTGTTTTGTTTCTGGCTCCCAGCGAGAGACCTTTATACCCTTGGTGTACTGACATTTCAGGAACCTATAAAACTCACCTTCACCACTGTTTATTTTTAGTGCCACTGCATTTATATTTAGAAGAGAAGCTGGACAGGTTTCCAGGAGCACCATTCCTACAATTTTTGCTAGAGCACGAGCAAGCCACGAGGAGGAACGTAAGTCATGTGTGTCACTCTCTATGTGTTTCCTGGCACTGGTGATAGTATACAGGCACTCCCTCAGGGAGGGTGGGCGGGGAGAGGATTGAAGCACCCCTTCAGTTGCCCAGACCGGGCCATACACAGAATGGGGACACACTGAGTTTGTTTCTGGACTTGCCAGGGCAATCTGAGAAATGAAATATAAACTTTTAGGAATGGAATTTCTGGCTCAAAGTGTATAATTACCTTAATTCCTAATGATATGATTGAATTTATTTTCACAGTGAATGCACCAGTTTATAGTCTTTACTTTCAGTGTAAGCTCCTTGCCTTATGTTGCATAGACTTTTCCTTTATTTGTTGGATAGAGGTTAGTCATTGATCCTCCTTTGCACTTTCCCCCTAAATCTAACACAACCTTGAAAATAGATATTATTTCTCCTTCGCAGACAAAGAATATAAACTTCACAGGTCCAAACACTTCCCCATGGTATAATCTTATTTGTATGTTTGTAGAGCCAAGAATCTTAATTTGCCAAAATTCAACCTGGGTTTTTCTACAGCTTGGCGACCAGCAGTAAGGTGAACAAAGAAGATTTTCTCAAATTCTTTGTAATTACACATGGACCTTATCCCCAAGTGTTAAATTGCCTCCCTTTTTCTGATAGCATGAAAGACCTCTGGATTTTCATCTGCTCACAGGTTTCAGTGTCACTATTTACAATTTTTTCCCCACTAAAATCAGCATTATTGACTGGAGAGGTTGGTAGGGCTAGATAGCAACTTTCTTTGGCACACCACATTAACCTGAGTACAGATCCAGGAGATGTCACCAAGCATGACTGGGTGTTTGCCCAAATAAAGTTTATTTGTTTCCCCAAAAAAAGTTAGTCATTTTTATATTTGGGATTCTAATTCTGCTTATATAATTAAGAGATGAGGGGAGAAAGTTCAGAAGACTTGGAAGTGTTCAAGTGTCTAAAAATTAGGTAGATATGATTAAAAATGTTAGAGAACATATCTAACTTGCTTTGCAAGCCATTGGCCAATGATTTCGCAGGAGAGGTCAATGATTATCACAACACCAGAGTAACCCCTGAGCATTGGGAGTGCTACCCCCAAACAAACAAACAAAACAAACAAGCAAACAAACAAAAAAGGTACTCAGGGACAGAATAACAGTTTCCAATAACCAAAGCTGGAATAAAATTAATATTGTAATAATAATCTAAATAATAATTATGTCTATGAGTCCACACTAATATGAGTGATTAAATAAGCAAACTAGAGTGTTATTATTTGGAATTAAATATAATTCATATAAATATTTTATCCCAAGATGATGGCTCCTAGTTCTCTACTCTCTAAGTGGGGACTATGCATAGTGACACCCTCTAACGAATATGAAGAAGTATGAGAAGTATGGGAAGCATTGAAAAATAAAAGAATAATTTCACAGTGGATAAACCTGAGAAAATAACCTGTAGGGTTGAGCTTAACATCCACCATGCTAAGCCATAGGCACAATCTGCACCTTCAATACAATGTGACAGTAACTGGACTTTATTTCTAAGGCATCCTTTCTCCAAACTGATTTCCCTGGTATTATCATGAAAACCAGAAAAATATCAAAGGTAGAGGCCTTCTACAATTAATTTTACCAATATTCTTCAAAATTGTCACATCGAAACAAAAAAAAAAGTTCTGAGAAATCTTCACAGCCAAGAGACACCTAATGAGACATGACTAAATTAGTTGTGGTATCATAGAGAGATGCTGGGACAGATCAAGGATATTAGGTAAAAACAGAGATTGGAGAGATACTACAGCAGTGAAAGCACTTGCTTTGCCCACAACCAATACAGTTGGATCCCCAACACCACGTATGGTCCCTCCTGAGCTCCATCAAGTATAACCCCTGAGTACTGAGCCAGGAATAAGCCCTGAGTACTGATAATTGTGGTCCCAACAACCCCCACCCATAAGGGCTATTATTTAAAAGAAAAGGTCAATAAATAATTAATAATAATGTATTTATGTGCATCAAAGAATATTATGAATTTATACTCATGGAATAATATGATATTTCTAATAAAACATCTGCATATATATGTATATATGTTATACATACATACATATATGTTGGACCTTCTTCTCAACTTTCCCAAAAACCTATAAAATATTCTCAAACACACTGACAAAGGGTTATTGTGCAATATATATATAAAGAACCCACAAAATTCTCAAGAAAAAATAAAACAAAACAGCCTATTCTAAATTGGAATAGCTCAACAAACACTTCATCAACAAATGACATACCCATGAACAATAGGCACATGGAAAAAAATGTTCTTTATTACTTATTATAAAGGAAATGCAAATCTACATGAGAATGAGGTAGCATTTTACACCTAAAGAAATGACCTCTATCAAAAAGGCCAGAAACAAGTACTTGGAGAAGGAGGTGCACGTTCAGATGAGAACCTTCTTTCACTGCTGGTGAGACTATAAACTGGTTCAGCTTCTACAGAAAAAAACAGCATGGAGATTTCTTCTAAAAAATTCAGAATAAAGCTTCTATCTGATTTAGCTCCAAGGGGAACTCCCTGGAAAATACACTCATAGATGCGCTCTGAAATAATCTTTCTCCCCAAAAACCTACTTGGACACCTGAGATAATATTTATATATAACAGGAATTCATTTTTTCTTCCAAATAAGTACGAGCATAGTTCATGAAATAGGTTTCTGGATGGGAATGAGCAACAGAAAAAATGTGGCAAAGAGCAATAGGTTCACCATTCCAAGATCTGAGTTCTGTTTTGGAGCTCAATAGCCCTGAGCTCTCTGTTTCAAGGTGCATACTAATTCCAGTAAGGAGTAGAGCACCCAGAACATAGCCTGCCTGCAGACGACTGCCCTGGAGTTCTTGTTCTGCCAGAACATCCACTGGCCTCCTCCTCTCTCATACAGTCCTGAATGTTCCCAGGCCCCTGTTAGAATTCTGCTCTGTGAGGATGAATCAGCAGAATCTTGCTCCAGCTCAGAGATGGGAGGGACTCCCACCAACCTCTCTGTCATGACTGAGAAGCTGTAGACTCATCTCTCTGCTTGGCAGAATCTCAAGGTCCCTCGAGTTCTTTGCCCAAGAATTACCTTCCTGCAGGCATCAAGGTTCAGTCCCAATGGGAGATGATCCAGGCCATCTGTCCCAACAGCAAGCATCACTCAGGATAAAGGGCACGGCAAGCTCTAAATCCCTCAAGCGAGCATGCATGCCAACTTGATTCCAGATCTAATAAAATTATAGGCATGAGAACATGCCAGCATGCAATGCTGAATGAGTCTATCAATACTATATTACATTTTCCATAAAATAGTATGTTTCAATAATAAACTACATTTTCCATAAAATAAGTGGAATTTTCAGAGATTGGAAACCATATTTAGGGAGAGGGGACCCTGCCTGAGATTAAAGTAGAATGGCCTTCTTATAAAAATCATTTCTTCTTCTGTGGCTGATTTTACATAGGTAACATCAAGAGTTTGTTCTTCTTTGGGTTTCAGAGGTTTGCCTTGTGGTTTTGTGTCCTCTAAAATCCATTTGAAAAAGCAAAAGAAAGTGACTGATAATGCCAACAGCTCATGAGACACAGTGATTTTAATCATCTCGCATCCAAATAAAATAACTACCACATAGGTATTTTGATTCTATCTCCTTTCAGTTTTTCTAACCTGTTCTGGCAACCTGGAAGTCATCATTATTTCAAAGAAAGATAATTATTATTGCATTTTTAAAAATTGTTGTTTTAAATTCCTAATTTCACAGCATCTTCTTCTGTTAAATAATGTATAAACTCATTTATTCAGGGGTTGAAACTGTGGCTAAAAGATGTTGTATGAAAGAGGTGGCACAAGCCAAAACTACCCAAGTTGAAAGTGGGTCAGTTCTGATACTTTTTCTTTCTTTTTTCGCTCCATCTCAAAGACGTTTGTTTGGTCAAAATGAGCAGTAACAAGGTCAAACTGGGTCCTAAATACTTAAAAGCAGAACATTAAGTTCTTAAAATAGGTTAACAGATTGCTAGGTTTCTATTTTGATATTTCTTTACATGAAAATTATGATGAATATGGAATCCACCATCCTCTACTGATGACCACACTTACAAGGGGATTTTTTTTAGTACCAAAATGTGAACAGATGTTATACAGAAACTTCTGAAAATATTACATGTCAGCATTCATATAAAAGAGTTCAAAGAAGAATATATTTGGTTTCTTTAATGATTAATCACCTTAGCATCACATATTTAACCAGTTTTTCTCCCCAGATGTTGCAAATACATTCTGCAACTAGCGTGGATAACAATGAATGATAGCTGCCATACTCTTAGGGTGTTAAAAATCCTTAGGAAAATCCTGGTCAGTGAGAATGAATGATGTAAGCATCTACTGAATGTTGTAGGAAATAAGGTAGGATAGAGATGGAGAGCAGGAAGGTTTTAAAAATGTGAGGTGGGATGGTGTTTTGGAATAGGTTCCGTCTCCCTATTTCTCTGTTGAGTTGAATTCAACAAGTTGGCTTCGCTGGCCTCCCCACTGCTGGACACTAGAGCTCTTGCTGACTGTCCAGGAGCTATTCTGTTTATCCTCTGTGCCTCAGGTCCCTGCAGAGAAAAACATCTGAAGTAGAGTTAAGCACCAATAACCAGTGGACAATTTACAATTATGGTCCAAATATACTATATTACTCAGCCTAGATAATACCTATGTGATCTAGCAATGTTTAAGTACACTCAAGAACGTGAGGTTCTCATGATAAAAATCACCTAACAATGTGTTTCTCAGAATATACTCCTATTATTAAGTTATCCATGATTATACAGATTAAACCGATGGTTTTCTGCACCCAAAGCCATGGTTTCCCATCTGCTTCCTTAGAATCTCATGAGTGCCTGATTTGTACATCAGACCACACAACAAATTCTCCCTTGATTTTTTTCTTTAGAAGCTCATTCAGAAAATTAGCAGACTGCCCTCCACATATTTCATTCCCTGAACATTCAAAGAAAGTCTGTCAAGGGGGGAAATATGTGAAATCTTTCCCCATCGTGCGAAATATTAACATTCCTACATAAATGGTCTGAGTTTAATGTCTAGAGGCTCATCACAGACTAGTGAGGCCAGCTAGGCAGGGATACCTACCTGGCATCCTAAATGTACCAGAGAGCATCAAGCAAACAGATAGAATGGGGTGCTTGTTTCACAGACAGAGGAGACCATTCAGCAGAGTGGGAACAAAGTATGAAAACATAGAGACATAAAAACCATGGCTTTTTGGAAGACAGCTTTAATGTTTGTGTTATTGAACCTGTGAGTGTGGGTATGAGTATATGTCCCTGTGTTTAGTTGGAACACCAGGTTGGAAAGTTCTTACATAATATCTGTCTTGCAGTTTCCATTTGCTCCCGCCCTAGTGAGGTGGTCTGAAGCAGGAGAGTGAAATGCTCCGTTCTGAGATTTAGGAAGGTGACCCTGTGGTCATGGGTTGGAAGTGGGACTGGAGGCTGAATGGCCAGGTAAGTGCAATCACGATCCCAGATACAGCAGTCTGTGAGTCAATATGAAAGTGCTGATGGGTATACTGAAATGGCTATCGTTTTAATCATTCATCTTGTTTGCAAGGGCAAAGGATGGGAAGTTCTCTAGTACCAAGAGTCACTTCTAGGGTTTCGGTGGGAGGTCTCTATCAGGTAGGGTTCAAACAAATTGTGTGTTCAGGAAGATCATTAGGAACTGAGCAGAGGGTTTGGGGCACAATTTGTTTGTTTGTTTGTTTGTTTTTTTCCTAAAAAAATGAATAACGAGCCACTTAAAAAGTTTTTTTTTTAAAATAACAGAGTTTTAAAATCAAGAGCAACTTTTGATGAGACAGATCTGCTACTCTGGAACCAACAATGTGAGGCAAGATATTTATTTCACTTCAGCTGGAGAAGTTTCTGTTCCTTTTCTATTATATACCATTTTTCTTCTGTGATTAATCTGCCACCTCGTGGTCAAAAGAGAAATTTCTGCTTTCATAGATTCAAGAGAGAGGATTGATAAAGAATCAAAAAATTATTCTTTTTTTCTAATACAATGTCACACACTTGTTATATTGACTGTTAAGAATATCAATGTGGGAGTGGCTCCTTCTATTTAATGCTACCCTTAATTGCTAGTCAAAAGGCATTTTGTACTTTTCCAAGAATTTATGGAGTAAGAAGGGCTTAAATCAAAGACACTTCTATCTACATTTCAGATCCTATATAAATGAAACTAATGTACTAGTTTCTATAGTTTCTATAATATCAAGGAGATACTGTCCCCAAGATACAGAGTCCTGTAAGATTAAGTTCTTTTATAGACTATTGCTTAAAATAATGTGAATTTATAAGTATAGAAAACCTTAATACTGAACAAACCATCATCTAACTAAAAAGTGAACACAGACAGATAAATGGAATATATTTTTTAAAGTCAAAACACCAGTTTATAAAAATTGATCTTGAGAAATCTATAATTGCTTCCCCCAAATGGTAATTCTTGAATTCAGGATTATGGGGAGGTGGGCACTGGTAAATCAGACTACAGCAAACTGGCTGAATTTCAGCCTCATCCTTATACAATCTATTCTCAACCTCAATCTAAAGAAAGATGTTGTTTAAAAATAGGAGCTGGAGTGATATAGAGTAGTATATTACAGCATGCTACTGACCTGGATTCAATCCCCAGCACAACACATAGTCCACTGAACACCACCAGGAGTGATCCCTGAGTCACAGAGCCATAAACATGGAAGTATAAGACATAAAATATATGTGAATTTTAGATACATAGCATACTGATTTGTATATATGTATCAAATCATATATATATACATACATATACATGCACACGCATATGTATATAATGCAACACTTCTCACTCTTCCTCTCTCTCTTGCTTTTAGGTCATATCTTGAGGTGTTCAGGACTTATTCCTGGCTCTGCATTCAGGGATCACTCCTGGCAGGACTCCAGGGACCATATGTAGTTCTGGGATCAAACACTAAACTGCATTAAAGGAAAGCACCTTACCCACTACTGTATTTCTCTGACCCCTGACAGGGGCCTTTTAATAGCTGTATTATTCTAGTAAAATATTTATGATATAAAATCATTACCTATAACATATATGTAACTGAATATTACTTTTTCTCTATTGTGAAAACACACATAGGTAAAGTAGCTAGGCACATTAATGATGGCATTGATTTTTTATTTTCATCCGCATTTTGTTTATTTGGCCATACCTGCCAATGTTCAGAGCTTACTCCTGGTTCTGAGCTCAGGGATCACACCTGGAGGGGCTTGGGGACCATACGGAAAGTCAAGGATCAAACCCAGATCAACAGCATGCAAGGCAAGCACCCTATCTGCTGGACTGTTTCTTCAGCTCTCATGTTAATTTTTATATTTTATTTCTGATGGGACTTGACTGTTTTTGAAATATATTTTAGCACATAAAGACAAAAATAATATTTCAAAGGTGTGCAATCCATCTGGGTACTACTTATTCTCTTAAATTTATACTTTTCTGTTTTCAAAACTAAGATTTTATTGATTTGCCATTGTTTTACAACACTGCAGAATTCTCAAGAGTTAGCTTCATACCTCTATATGTATATCAGCTCACCCCACTGACCTACAAACCCTGGTAACATTCCCCTTATCGGACTGACCCTCTCCCCTTTCCTCCTTTTAACCCTCTGTAACTATCATACCTTTCTGTAACTTCATAGAGCCTAAAAGCTATTTAAAAAATAATTTGTTAATACATTTGCTTTGGTTACTGATACTCCACATATGAGAGAAGCTATCAAGTAAATTTAATTCAGTCTATAATTTTTTTGTTTATCGTAATCTGAAATTCCATTCATGGTTCAAGATGTTAGACTTCCTTTTTCTTTAAAAATGGAGTATTATTTATTAATATATCCACAAATACTTCAACCAGTCATCCATCCATGAGAAATAAACATGTCTTGACTACTGTGACTAATGTTGCTATGAACATGGTGAACACAGAGCTATATGCATATATGTATATAAATGTGTATATATATAATTTTAGAATTGGAGTTTTTATACTCTTTGAACAAATACACAGGGGAAGTATTGTTGGATCACATAGCATTTCAAGTTTTAGGTTTTTTTTAAAGGATTCTCCAAACCATTATCATAAAGGCTACCCTAAATTTACATTCTCACTAAATTTATAAATTTATGAATTTATGCCTTGCCGACACATGCTACTTCATATTTTTATGTAGTCCATTCTCAAGATGTGAGTTGATTTTAATTTGCTTTTTTTATAATAAGCTTTTCACACACCTGATGACCATCTACATATCTCCGTTGAAGTGTTTACTTAAATCTGTTCATTTTGTGATTGGGTTGTTTTCTATTAAGTGAGTTATTTACATACTTGGCAATCAACTAGCTCCTTGTCTGATATAGAACTTTTTTTTTTAAATCAGTAAGGGACCTTTTCATTGTGGCTTTATTATATCAAAGTTTTTTAGTTTGGTTAGTTTCATTTGTTTACTTTTGCTTTTGTTTACTGTTGGCTTTCAGTTCTTAAAGAAAAATATACAGTTGACATCCACATTTTGGTGCTAGGAAAACTGATTAACTACCTGCAAAAAAATAAACTCTGACCTCTGTCTAATGCCAGGCACAAAAGTCAGATCAAAGTGGATTAAAGACCTCAAGATCAGGCATGAATCTATAAGTTCATAGAAGAAAATGTAGGAAGAACTCTCCATGATATTGAAGGCAAAAGCATCTTTAAGGATGAAACAGTACTGACCATGCAAGTGGAAACAAACATAAACAAATGGGACTACACCAAATAAAAAGCTTCTGCACTTCAAAATAAACAAAACTCTGGACTATATTTAGTAGTAAGTTATTATCACCATATGGGGGGGGCAAGAATTATGCCACTCTCAACATGTTATTAATCCTCGGGACACTACTAATTTCAGAGCCTTTGAGGACCTCCAGGAGTGATCCCTGAGAACAGAACCAGGAGTAAATTCTAAGCACCAGTGAGTGTGGCCCCCAAACAAAGTGAAATAAAAGCATGCCAATCTAAGCACAAATGTGTCATCCTTTATTTACCACAGACATCCTACATTAATTTCAACACTCTCAAGGTCATATCCAGACATGGACTAAACATCTTTCTTGGTTCCAGGTTTTCACTACCAATTATGCAAGTTAAAGTATATCAGCCATACTGGGTCTAAGTGAAAAGCACATTTCTTCTTCCTATAGCAGAGCGGGTAAGGCGTTTGCCTTGCATGCGGCCAACCTGAATTCAATTCCTCTGCCTCTCTTGGAGAGCCTGGCAAGCTACCAAGAGTATCTCACCTGCATGGCAGAGACTGGCAAGCTACCCGTGGCATATTTGATATGCCAAAAACAGTAACAACAAATCTCACAATGGAGGCGCTGCTGGTGCCCATGAAAGCAAATTGATGAGCAATGGGATGACAGTGATACAGTGACAATGGAGTCACCATCACAGGATGCATGGATGAGAGAAAGTCAGAACAAGAAACCATAAAGGAAGCTGTGCTAGAGAGAAGTAAACTAATTTGCAAAGGTCCTGAGGCATTAGAGTTTCATACTTTTAAAGATTTTATTACCACCAATTGACTTTTTCCTTTTCTCCAAATTCCCCTTTTCTATACCCAGTACAATCTATCAAATAGCCCTCTACACTTTTTCTTTAATTCAAAATTATCTGGTGTGTCTGTTGAAAAAGTGGAAAAAAAACCCTAAATATCTATCTGTAAGTCTGTCTGATCCCCAGGCAATCTCCAAGTTGTGTCTGAACAGAAAATGTACCTTTGGAGCAGCCATGACACTTGGAGTGTCTCTCCATGCTGTATGCCCAGGGGATCCTATGGTAATCTAACTTGCAATCCTGCCATGATCCCTGCAAATGGTTTAAGTTTGGCAGCACCAAATGTTTTCTCTAGGTCAAATAAATCATAAGAGAAGAACTGGAAGTTGGTATTTCACTCAACCCCATAGAAGAGGACAGAAAAATATTGCGGCTGATAGATTGCTTTCTGTATAGTTCAGGGTGGGGAATTAGGTTACATTAAATGTTCCTATCATCTTTGAGGAACTCACCACATACAGCCTGGCAGGCATTCCTCATTCAAATTGGTCCCATGTCTCCAAAAACTGACAAAATATCCATTTGGAGGTCTCGTCTATGAATACTATTAACCTCATACTGAAATCTTATAGTCATTATTGCTACTTCTTATTCTTAATCTCCAATATCAAACAGCCTCAATGCCTCCCAGGTTTTCCTCTCTCTCTCTCACGCTCTCTCTCTCTTCTCATTCTCTCACTCTCACTCTCTCTGTCTCTTCTCCCCGCAAGCCCCATGATTAGCTCCTTACAATTACTCTTATTGGTTCATTCTTGTATCACTGTAAGTCTTCCTCTTCTACAGCTTCAGCTCCCTCCACCACCACCCATATTCTTCAATTCAATTTTTTCCCCACTACCCTTCCAATACCCTACAACAAATCCTCATGCAGATACTGAAAGTCTAAAACTCTCTGAACTGCTAATATAAGCCCTCAGCATTAGTCATATTACCCATTCAAACTATTATTCTTTCACAATGGTATCCCTTTGCTTCAAAAAATATGCCTCTATACATACAGAGAACCCATTGCTTATATTAGTGGTCTTCTACTTGCTTTTTCGCATTATTCAGGGTTTCAAGTAAACCCTAGAGCTAGTAGCGTTAGCAGTAAGACCTCTCTGCCTTACTTGACTACAGTCAAGACAATTTATTTCTGTCTTTTGGTACTGCTTGTGTATTTCTTTAAAAATACCACATCATCTCCCCATTTCTTACTCCCCTCCAAGATAAATAATCAGATGACCTTGTACTTCCTTCTTTCTTACCCCTTATTCAAATGTTCATCTCTTGAAATAACTTTTGTGTGCCTTGTGGAGATCACTGCCTACCAGCAGCGAAACTGCCTATCTGTTCACTATCTCCTCTGACTGGCTCCTTCCTTCCTCAGCTTAAAGTTAGCTATCCCCCAAGGATGCAGCTACTCTCATAGCTTTCTAACCAGAGTTCCTTTCTCTTCCACTTCTCTCTAGTTAGTTGGACTGGGGAGAAGAGAATGGAATCCTTGCTATGCTTTGCTGCTTCTAGATCAGTATCCCATCCTCTTTAAATCCTCCAATTTCTACATGATGTCATTATGTAGAAATTACATATGTCATTTATATTATGCTTATATTATGCTTCATATATTATGCTTTATGTCATTATATTATGACATTACACAATGTTATTATATTATGCTTCTTTCTTTTCTTTTCTTCTCTTTTCTTTTCTTTTCTTCTCTTTTCTTTTCTTTTCTTTCCTTTTCTTTTCTTTTCTTTTCTCCTTTCTTTTCTTTCTTTTTTTTTCTTTTTGGTCATACAGGGGTTACTCCTGGAGGTGCTTAGGGGACCATATGGTATGCTGGGAATTGAACCCGGGTTAGCCTTTTCAAGGCAAATACCCTATTCATCTATTAACCCTTAGGATACATTATATTGATCCTTGAAGATGGTATTGCTTGATGCATTGTTACCTACCCCAATATATTTGTCATGGGTCTTTATTATATGTTATGGGCCTTTATTATATAAATAGATTGATCCTCCCTATAAATCTATTCCTCAGTTTCTTCATTTCCTCTCTTCTAAAGATCATACCACACATTTTATGTTTACCAGCAATAGTGATCTGTCCTTATGTCATCACTATCTCTCTTTCTAGATTAGCGTTTATGGCTCTAAGAACCTTTTACCCACACCAAAATCTACTTGGTCTGGCAGTTTTCCACTTACCTCTTATCTGTCTTATACTCATTTATCTCTCCACCAGGACTAAATTCTATGATCAATTATATTTCCTCTTGAATATAGCTTTAGTTTTCTCACTTCTCTTACATTTTATTATACTTTCTTGTGTTAAATTATGTAAGTTTTAGAAATGTGACCCATGCAATGTTAAATTAATTCAAGTTAAATATCCTACACAACCAATTAATAAGGGAATAAAAAAGAAGTCATGGCCAATTATAGAATTCTTAAATAATTAAGTGTAAGTCTGCTAAATGAGATACAAAAACAGTTATCTTCTAAAACAGTCATAAACTATGTATTACACTAGGCAGAAATTTCTTGCATTGCTACTGGACCTAAAAAAAGCAATTATAAGTTAATATGCAACTTCATATATTACCTGGGACCTTTATTCAGTAATTAATAGTAAGTTGAATTAAATTCACTTGTTTATATAATCCTTGGTGACCGTCATCATTAAAGGAAAAGAAATGGTCCTATAGACTAATAGTTTTTCCTTATTTCTAGGGCCAAAAAAAAATAATTTGAATACTTGGTGAATTCACAAATGTCATAATCCAACATTTTATATATTATCTATTTGCAGTACAACAAATAATGGGGAAAGCAGTCAATTAATACTCTGGCTTTAAACTCATAAACACTAATTTAGAAATATTCTTACTTCTTAGAACAGAAACAAAATAATTGCTGTATAATTACTTTTCTGTCTGTCCATAGGAGCTTAGATGTCTATATAGTGCCAGGAGAGCAACCTCATTCAATACAGTATAGTCAGAGTCGAAGAGCCATTTACTACAATTTGTGGGCTGGAGCAATAGCACAGCGGTAGGGCGTCCGTCTTGCACGGGGCCAACCCGTGTTGGATTCCTCCGCCCCTCTTGGAGAGCCCGGCAAACTACAGAGAGTATTGCGCTCACACGGCAGAGCCTGGCAAGCTACTCGTGGTATATTTGATATGCCCAAAACAGTAACAATAAGTCTCTCAATGAGAGACATTACTGGTGCCTGCTTGAGCAAATCGATGAGCAATGGGACGACGGTGACAGTGACACTGGGGGAGTTTAAGGCATGTATGAGGAAGACAGAAAGAGAAAGTGTTATGATCATCTCCACAGACGTCCAGTTTCCTTCGGTTTTGTCTGAGTACTGAACTATCTATTTCCAAAGCTGGAAAAGAACCACAGGAAAAGTGAAGATGAAACAATTTGTAGGGATCATACAGAGTTGATTATAATTTGTTTGTACCAGCCAAAGTAGAAAGATCTCCTAATATGTAGGACCACTGATAGTGTCTTCAGAGGTTTATTGCCTTAGTAGTAGGGTTAAATTGACCCTAGATTAAAGGCATGAAATGATGAAACTAATCGCAAATAACTCAACATATTCCAGAACAAATCCCAAAGATATTAAAAACAATATGTTAAAGTTGGCATCCAATAATAAAAAATTCACAATGCCTGGCATGCAATAAATAAAATACTAAGAATACAAAGAACTAGAAAAAGTGATCTGTGACTAAGGAAAACAATATTTTCAATAGAAACAAATTCAGAAATGAGACAAATGATAGCTGACAGTGAAATTATATCAATGATATATAAACATACTCTACATGCCTCCAAACACTGGCAAAACATGGATGCAATGAGAGAAATGTAAAATATTTTAAAAGACAGTATAAAAATTCAAAATATACTATGTGAAATGAAAAGTAAAATGAATAGCATTAATACTTGTCTAAATATTACAGAAGAAATATAAGAAAATTTTAAGATTTATCATTAGAAATTACCCAAACTAAGCATAGATGGGGAGAAAACCTAAAAAATAAGCAGAGCATCAATGACCTGAGGGATAATATTGACTAATCTAATATAATCATAGTTTGAATACCAGAAGAAAGGGAGAGTAGGAAGAATCACTGTATCACTGTATCACTGTCATCTTGTTCATTGATTTACTTGAACAGGTGCCAGTAATGTCTCCATTTGTCCCAGCCCTGAGATTTTAGCAACCTCTCCTTACTCCTTTTTCCCAACAATTGGAGGCTTCTTTCAGGGTCAGGGGAATGAGACCTGTTATTGTTACTATTTTTGGCATATCGAATATGCCATGGGGAGCTTGCCAGGCTCTGCTGTGCAGGCAGGATACTCTCGGTAGCTTGCCAGCCTCTCTGAGAGGCATATATATTCATTTCCCTCTATGATGATGTGTCACGTAGCGGTGCAGTCCAGGAATATGTTCACTCATGTGTGAGGCTTGGCTGAGCATGTGGAAAGCAGCCTGGAGCATGGCCGAGGTTGGGTAGTGGAGTTTGGCTGCCAGGGCTGGGTCCCTTGGGTCAGGGAAGGCTCTCGCCCACCCCACTCTGGGGCGCCCCAAGTGAAAACAACCTGGCATGGAGTCTGGTGGCATGGTTATTGGGGCCGCATTTTATGCTCCTCCAAAACTCACAGCTGCTTCTCCTGCAAGGGAGCATAAAATGAGGCCCCCATAAAGGAAGAATCAGAAAACATATTTTTAAAATAGTCAAAAACATTTTCAAATTTGATTTAAATTCAAGTCTTGCAACCTGGAAATCAAATAAACATCCAACACAAAGAAAAAATATCACAGAAGAATCATCATAATCAAATTACTGAAACAAAATAAAAAACTGAAAAAATTTAAATTAATCAGAGGAAAGAAGACATGTTTCATATTAAAGAATAAACAACACACCTTGCTGGTATCTGAGAATTGCTTGTTTGTATGGGAAGCCCATTTACATTCCCTCTGGAATCTTGTAATACCCAACCCCATAACCTCTAACGTTAATCAAAAAAGGTGACTGGCTATATTACCCATAAAATAGTTGATTTTATAAAATTGTAAAAAGTTAGATTATGTTATAATGATAGAAGAGTGACAACATTGATAACATATAATAATCCTAGTCATGCCAATCTATCTATAATCCTACTCAAGGTCAACATTTGAACAAAATTTACTTCTTCCATAGTTCCAATTTCCCCTATTTACTAAAATTCTTGCATTAGCATTAAAAAAGCTGTCACTGGGCCAGAAAGAGCTCAATAGGCTGGAGCATGGAGATGACATATAGGAGACCCAGGTTTGGCCTCCAACACTGCATGGTCTTCCAGTGCCAGGAGTAGCTCCTGAGCATCACTGACCACGACAAAGCAATAAAAGCAAAGATATTGCAATTTCTCTCATTTGAAACAAATATGTTCTTTCTTGACTTCAGATCCACCTCTAGGCACATTGTATTTTTTTTATAAAAACATCTTTATATGAGCTATCTTGATCTGAACTGTATGAACAGATTGTTAGAATTTGTTTTCCTCATATTTTTCTTCTTAAACTTTCTTTCTGGCTCATGTTCTGTCTCTTTCTTCACTTCCTTCCTTCCTTCCTTCCTTCCTTCCTTCCTTCCTTCCTTCCTTCCTTCCTTCCTTCCTTCCTTCCTTCCTTCCTTCCTTCCCTTTTTCTTTATATTAGTTAATAAGAAAAAAATGTTCATCTGTTTTAGGGGTGCAAAGTGATAATATAATGCGAATCATCAAAGAGATAGTATCCCTCCACTATCCATAGAACCTTTTCTGTTCACTCCCTATCCCTGCCTCCACCACTTGGTAATCTCAGCTCTGTGGTCAAAATCAAAGGGTTTGTTTCAAGTGGACATGGTCTCTTCCCTTGGTTTGTTTTTAACAAACCACATATGAATGAGCTCATAGTCTTTGATCTTTGTTTTTCTTCCCATTCACTCTTAAATCTACTCTAATCAGACATTTATCTAACAAAACTAAAAAATTTTTTTTCTGTCAAGATCACCAACTATTTTCATCTAATTAAACCCAATGTCAATCCACAAACCTTTTTTTCCCTAACAATAGCATTTGGTAAATGTGATCTTTCCCTATTACTTTTCAAGCTTAGTTTTTGTCTTCTCAAACTCTGCACTCTCAGAGGATTTTCCAGACTTAAAAAAAAATCTCATTTCCTTTCCTGATTAATTCCTTACCTTAGCCTATGACAGTGCTTTAGAGATCAGATTTGATCCTCTTCTCTCTTCTCTGCATTCACTTCTTTGGTAAGCTGAGTCTCACAACACTAAATGCTTGCTAATAAGTGTTGCTAATAACCTTAAAGTTTATATCTCTATAGAGAAGGGAACACCAAGTAGAGGATGTTGGGAGGACCCATTTGGGTTGGAAGATGCGAGCTAAAAGTAGACTATAGACCAAACATGATGGCCACTCAATACCTCTATTGCAAACTACAACACCCAAAAGGAGAGAGAACAAAGGGGAATGCCCTGCCACAGAGGCAGGGTGGGGTGGTGGGGGATGGGGTGGGAGTGGTGAGAGGGATACTGGGATCATTGGTGGAGGTGAATGGGCACTGGTGGAGGGATGGGTAAATGATCACTGTATGAGTAAAATGCAAACACAAAAGTTCATAAGTTTGTAGCTGTACATCACAGTGATTCTCTAATAAAAGATTAAATAAATAAAATAAAGAATGGAGCCAAAAAATTTATATCTCTAGCCTAAATCTCTCACCTGTTATGGGGAGTACTACATATAATTAACTTAGTCATCATCTCTAACCAGACGTTTAACAAGGATCTTTAGCTTAACATGTAAATAATAAACTTTGTTTTCCTCCCTGCAAGGAAATATTGTCCCTCAGTCTTCTCCATGTTAACAGCAGTGTTTCTACTCTTTCTAATTCTTGACCTAAACTTTAGTGTTCTCCTTTAAGCCTGTCTTCTGTGAATATCTTTTTAATACTACAGACAATCTCTCAGCATATTCTGTAAATTCTCCTTCCAAAATATATCTAGAAGCCAGCCACCTCCTACCTGTTCCATTCTTGCCTCCAGGTATGTCGTGGTTCTCTATCACCCAGATTAAGGCAAGAGTTTCTAACTGGTCTGAGTCTGCTGAGATCATCTATTTTGAACAACAGCCTGGATGATTCCTTCAAATTTAAGTAATTTCATTTTAACTAAAAATTTGCCATTAGCTCCCCACATTACATGGCGATGAAGTCAATAAAAATCTCCATGTTTGGCTCCTACTTTGAGGATTAATTAATATAGGAAAATTAGATGTTATAAGGTACCACAGGAAAAAAATCTGTTGAATTATACCTAGGGATAAGAAGATGCTGAGAAGAGTAAGCAGATAAGACAAACATTATGCCAGTCAAAACCACTCTCCCTTTATTCTTTCTCCCAACCACCAAATCAGTAACCATCACAAAAAAAAAACCTGCCTTGTGGAGCCAGAGATGGCCAGAGTGCATGCTTTGCGTGCAGGAACTTGAATTTGATCCTCTAAATGCACTATTTTGTCTTCCCTGCCTTTGATGTATTTGGCACCCAAGATATTTTTGAAAAGAAACTTTGAGGCACCTGTGGATTTTCTTTTTTGGGGGGAGGGGTCATGCCCAGCACCATCCAGGGTTTACTTCTGGATCTGCACTCAGGAGTCACTCCTGGTAAGCTCAGGGAACAAAATGGGATGCTGGGGATCGAACCTGGGTGAGCCGTGTGCAGGCAAGTACCTCCCTTCAGCACCAAGGGGGAGCTGTGGATTCTGGCTAAAGGTCTCTGGAGTCTTGCTCACTCCAGGCACTCCAGCTTCTTTGGGTTTGGAGGGTCTGGACGGTGTAGAGGACACTGACTTAGTTAATCACTCACAGCCCAGAGGACTCTTGTGGGAGTCCAGGTTTTCAGAATACCACTGGACCAAAAAAAACGAACAAACAAAACAAAGACAAAACCAAAAAACCCCAAACAACATCTGGATACACTGATGAAAGGAACACAGTCCCACTCCTTACCCCCACCACCTGAAGCAGTGGCAACTTTAGCCAAGAAAACTTGGTCCAGTCATTTATCCCAGGGAGAGAGGGAAAGCTGGCGAGGGAGCCCTCTCTTTCCCCAGCAGTGCAGAGGCCTGCCAAAGGAACCGATTCTCTCACACTCCAGCCAGAGAACCAAGCCTGGAGCTCTGTGCCTTGCAGAGGTGGAGGGGTAGCAAATCTCCGCATGCAGAGACCCTGAGGAAGCCGCCCGCAAGCTGCTGAGTAGAGTCCTCACACAGATCAGTGCCAGATGGCCCAGTAGGTATCTGGCATTCCGTACTTCCACCCACACCCATCCAGGTCCCTGGGGCCCCCATTCTCTGTGCAAACGCCCTAGGGTGGCAGGGGTGGATTTTGGTCAGCTATCAGTGAGCACAGCCAGAAACTTGGCAGAATCTGCTGGTCAGGGACGAACCACAAATTTGAGATTCACGGCCACGTTTAGGAAAACAAAAGAGGCTGTGAGCCCTGGCAGTGCCTTTTGCAGGGTGGGGAAAAAGCCTGCTAGCAAACGAATTCGGCCACAAGAGGGAGCAAGACGTGTGGAGAAGGTGGATGCAGCAGTCTGCGCCCCGGCATCTCTTCCAGGGCGGGTGGAAGAGATCTTCCTGTCAAAAATGCAGTCGGTTAGGACAGGAGGTGCCCGCTGCTTTAACTGTGAGGTAGCAACACTTCAAGGAAAGAAAAAGTCAAAGCAATGTGATAGCACTAAAGAATCACAGTAATTTTCTGCTAAGCGAATCCAAAGACATGGAGATGTGTCATTTACCCGGTAAAAAGAATTTAAAATAGCAGTTTTAAGGAAATGCAATGAGCTACAAGCAAACAAAGAAAGGAAAGGTCAACAGGAAGTCAGGGGGCTGGGGGGGGGGGGAAACGTGCAAATTAAAATAGATGTTTGACAAAGAGATGGGAATCATAAAAGAAAACCAAGCAGAAGCTGGTAGCTGAGATTTGAGATTTTGTTTTCAAACTCGGCCCCCAAATTAAAAAAATCAACAATCTCAAACCCATTTTAAGAGACCATCACATCCTAAAATGGTCTCATCAAATATAAGATGCTGATAACGAAGCCAGATAAGGATGAAACACAGACGGACAAAAGGACACCAAAGGCCACATATCCTTGATAAATATAGATATACAAATTCCCAACAATATGTCAGTCGGACTAATCAAGAGTGTATTGAAAGGATCAAACACCGTGATCAAGCAGGACTAGTTCCAAAGAAACAAGGACGGTTCAAATAAAGGTGATACATAGTGTTAGCAGCATTAAAAATAAGAAAAATGATCTCAAAAGCTGTATCAAAAGCATTTGATAATATGCAGCAGTCTTTCTTTGAAAAATGTTTCATTTTTATTGTTGGGGGTTCACACTTGAGGACCACCATACTCGGTGATGCAACTTTGAAAACATTACTTCCAAGACCAAAATTTGCTTCGAAATTTTAATCTCTAAACTAAACTGCCTGTTTTTATGGAAACATGAACATCTCTGAATAACTTAAGCAATCCTATAGTGGTGGGGGGGGGAAGAACAAATCAAGTATCATTATTCCTGATTTTTGAATATATGAAAATGACAGTAATTAAAATCATGTGTTAGTGGCATAAAATTATCAACAAGAAGGATCAAGAATCCAGAAATTAATTGATTCTGGCACTATGATCATCTAATATTTGATGAAGAAGCCAAGAGTACTCAAAGGAGAAAGAGTTAGAAAAAAACTGATAATCACATGTAGAAGGAAACTAGACCCTAATCTAACACCATTCATGAAAATTATCCTGAAATGGGTTAAAGATCTGAATGGATTACATGAAATAATGGAATACATAACCTGAAAGGGGAAAGGCCCTAGAAGGAAACATAATTAATTCCTTAACATTGGTGTCAGCAATAATTAAAAAAAAAAACAAAACACTAAAAGCACAACCAACAAATGCAAAATTCACAAGTGGTACTGTCTCAAACTAAAAACCTGTACAAGCAAAAGAAACAGTCAATAATGTTTGAAGGAAACTACAGGCAGGAAAATTATTTGCAAATGAAAATAGATCAAATTATAAGAGGTTAATATCCAAATTACAAAAAGAACTTATACAATTCAATAGCTAATAAACTAATTAATGGGAAAAACAAGACTTTCTCCCAAGGAAGACATACAAAAGGGCAACATATTCATGAATAGGTGCTTAACACCACTAATCAGAGAAATGTAAATCTAAACCACAATGAGCTAGTACCTAAAACCTATTAGAATGTCTATCATTCATAAGACAAAAGACAACAACTGTTGGTAAGGATGTGGAAACAAAAGAACTATTTTGTTCTTAAAGTATCATGAAATAGTCTTCTTTCTTTTTACTCATATTTCTAGTGTTTCTTTATAAAAGCCTTTAATTGAGCTATCATCATTTATAATAGTATTACTATTTATGTCTTAAGATTATAATGCTACTGTATCTTACCCGCTGCCGAAGTACAAATATTTCTATTTTTTCCAATTGTTTATTTTTTTATTGAATCACCATGAAAAATGTTACAAAGCTTTCAGATTTAAGTCTCAGTCATACAATGATCAAACCCCCATCCCTTCAGCAGTACACATGTTCCACCACCAAGAACTCCAGTATACCTCCCATCCCAACCCCCCCACACCTGTGTGGCTAATGATCTTCACTTTACTCTCTATATACTTTGATTACATTCAATATTTCAACAGAAAACTCACTATTATTATTTAGAATTTTCCCCCAACAATCAAACCTGCTGAAAACGCATCATTTGATAATTTGTTTTTACATTGCTGAGAATGAAGAGTATATGAGGTTTAGGATTTCTGGTATTTTAGTAATTAAGTCCAGAGAAATTTTTGCCAGAAGTTGTGTCACTGCAAGCTCGTACCTCCGATTAGCGGGCTCTATAAGATGGCGGTTGCCACGCGGCCACCGCTGCCACCGAGGAAAGGAAAAGCCGAGAGAGAAAAACCTTTCCCCTCCCGGGGCAGCATGGGGTCGCAGCTCAGTTCACAGTCTAGAGGCATTTCTGTGAGAAGCCGCTGGGTGCCGAAAGTAGTTAGTAGGCCTCCAGGATCATGGTCTTTTAGGAGCAGAGGAGCCATTCATGTGCTGTACCAATATTTCTATACCACAATCCTTAGGTCTCTCCTACCTGCCCCTCCATCTTCAGCCATTGGCTTCCTCAATTCTGTTGGCAGTATCTAAGTGTTCGCTTTGTTGGCCATTGTCTAATCCCTGGCCTTATTTCTTTATCATTCCACATATAAGAGAAATTATCTGGAATCTGTTTTTTTTTTCTCTTCTGATTCAGATCAATTAACACGTTGCCCTTCAAATATCCACTAAGTTTTGGCAAAATGTAAACTTTTGTCTCTCCTGACAGTTGAGCGGTATTCCATTATGTATATATACATTATTATGTCCCTACCCAACTCATCAATAGTTGGGCAATGAGCAGCTTCCAGATTGTGGCTATGGACACTAGTGTTGTCACACTTCTAGCTCAAAGTCTATTTTATCTGATATTAAAATAATCCTTCTAGCTTGGTCTTTTTTTCCCCATCCTTGTTTTTAACCTATCACTATTAATTCTCATCTAAATTGTGTTTCATTATAGAAAGTGGAACATACTGTGGTTTCCACATCAAGCGTGTAGCTGACTTGGCTGGGCTGGGAGATTGGTGGGTCCCCCAAACACTGTTTGTTGCTTGTGAAAAGTTAGAACACTTTCTAGTTCACTCTCACTAACACAGTAGCCACATATGAATCTCCAATTCTCTGACAGCTCCTAAGATGACAGGTCTACATGGGTGTGTTAGATGTGCGTGTCCGGAGAGGCACCAGAGAGGATTCTTCAACCATTCCTGTCGTTGTATCTTTGGGCAATGTGAGGGATTCTTGTGGATGAAGAATGTAAGTACTGGTACTGTCTCCTAGAGTACTCCTACATTTGGTACATCTTCATCACTAGATTTCTCTTTAGAGAGAGGATTATTCACATCCACAAGTTGCCCCTGAGGTACAATCACTTGTGCCATTTCTGTCTGAGTAGATGAAATTACATGAAGTACTTGCCCATCATGTAAGTAACAATAAGTCTCTCAATGAGAGACGTTACTGGTGCCCACTCAAACAAATCGATGAGCAATGGGATGACAGTGACTTGCCCATCATTTTCTTATGGGCTGGCTACAATCATTGATGGTGCGCTAGAATCCTCCAATGGCTGAAGTTCATTTTGAATAGGTTGCCCATTTTGGTCAATCAGATCAAATTGCTCTGCAGAAAGAGTTTGCGTCTGAGTCAGATTCCATATGATGGAATTCCATTTGTCAATTCAGGTACTTTTAAAAATAATTTTTTATTGATCAATTTGGGATTTATTGTGGAACAACCAAATCTGAATTGACTTGGGAAAAGAAGAATTATAAATTATAATTCTTTCATAAAATTAAAAAAAAATTTAATGAGTCACCTGGGCTGGAGCGATAGCACAGCAGGTAGGGTGTTTGCTTTGCACGAGGCCGACTTGGGTTGATTCCTCCGCCCCTCTCAGAGAGCCCAGCAAGCTACCAAGAGTATCTTGCCCACACAGCAGAGCCTGGCAAGCTACCAGTGGTGTATTCGATATGCCAAAAACAATAACAAGTCTCACAATGGAGACGTTATTGGTGCCTACTCGAGCAAATCGTGAGCAATGGGATGACCATGACCGTGATGGTGATTATAGAAAATATTATATGAGAAAAAGCTAGTCTATCTTTCAGTTGGCGAACAGTCCACTCACAATTAACATAATTATTGATTGGTGAGATTTATGACCACCATCTTCACCATCTGTTTTTTTTGGTTTATTGCTCTATGTCTTGAGCTTTTTTTAATTGAATCACTGTAAGATACAGTTACAAAGTTTTCATGTTTGAGTTTCAGTCATACAATGATCAGAACACCCATCCCTCCACCAGTACACATTTTCTACTACCAATGTTCCCAGTAACACCCTACTCATCCCAACTCTCCCCCTGCCTTGATGACAGACAATTCCCCCATACTTCCTCTCTACTTTTGGACATTATGGTTTGCAATATAGATACTGAAAGCTATCATATTTGGTCCTTTATCTACTTTCAGCAAACATCTCCAATCCCAAGCGATCCCTTCAATCATCATTGACTTACCCAGCTCATGAGACAGACTTCCAAGGATGGAGCAATATTCCTGGCCCTTGTGTCTACTGTCTTTGGGTGTCAGTCTCCTATTATGTTGTTTTATATTCCACAAATGAGTGCAGTCATATTCCATGTCTGTCCCTCTCTTTCTGAGTCATTTCACTTAGCATGATACTCTCCATGACCATCCACTTAAAAGCAAATTTCATGACTTCATCTTTCCTAACAGCTGCGTAGTATTCCATTGTGTAGATGTACCGAAGTTTCTTAACCGGTCGTCTGTTCTTAGGCACTCGGATTGTTTCCAGATTCTGGCTATTGTGAACAGTACTGCAATGAACATACAGATGTAGATGTAATTTCTACTGTGCTTTTTTGACCATCGCCTTTTATATTTATTTTCTGTGTGTCTTCTGTCATCTTCTTTATTGGCTTCTTTTTATCAAGTACTTTAAGGGATGCCATTTTAATATATCTATAGATTTTTTCACTTTAAAGTTATCTTAGTGGCTGGTATAATAGTACATATAATAGTATGCAATAGTATGTATCCCAACTGTACATAAATCAAGTTAAATAGTTATATAATAAATTATTATACAACTTGGTTCCAATAAAATTGATTTTCTCTCCTCATTTATGCTACTATCATATTATATCTGCATATGCTGTAATCCAATAATATGGCCTAATAATTTTATATATGTAAATTTTCCCAAGAAACTCAGATTTATCTGGTAAAGTTTTTATTTTATTTTGCTCTTAAATAAAGAATATTTTAGCTTGATATAGGAACTGGTTTTTATTTTTATTGAATGTCATTCCACTGTTTTTGGTCTCCACAATTTCTATATGATAGAAGTTATCAAAGCTCATATAATTTCTTCCTATATGTGATAAATTATTTTCTTTTGCTACATTTAGAATTTTCTTTTAAAATTTTAGACTTTTTGTTATTTAATTATGATGTGTGTAAGCATAAAGTTTACAGAGATTATGTAGTCATTGTTTTATTTTTGTTATTATAAGTTTTGACTCTGGAATTTCCATTTGGTTCTTTTTTTATAGCATCTATTTCCTTATTGGAATTTCCTGTATATAAGTCATTATCATAATTTCCTTTAAAGGTATTTATACATGGTTTCATTTAATTTTAAAAGAGCAGTGTTGAAAAATATGCTGCTAAGTCCAACAGTAGAGCAATTTCTACTGACAGATTTTACTGCTATCACATTTCCTATATCTTTGCTAATGTCAGAATTTTGAGTTGGAAGCTACACATTTAAAAATAAGATGTTAAAAGGAAAAAACAGAAAAATACTTTAAAAGAGAAAAATAAATGAAGTAAAAGTTTGGCAACACTGAATTCTGATGTTTGCTTTTCTCCAAAAGGTTGCAATCATTTTAGTAATTAGACTAGACGTAATTGGAAAAGTCTCCTTCATCTGAAATGTGTTGTTTCTTATTTTTCCACTCAAATGTCTTTTTTTTCTTTTATTTTTTTACACTTATTTCTTGGGAATAAGACCTGTTGCTGCAGTTAAACTGCATGTGACTAGAAGGGTGTGTTTGAATAACGCTAGCCCCAAACACTACCATACTTTGATAAAGGAGCTATGTAGGGCAGTGCATTCAAAATCCAGGCGTCTTCAGTTCTTTTTAATGGATTCTTGATTTTTTTTTTTTAACCCAGGCGCGTGGCTTCCCAGGTGGCTCAGAATATATACAGACTTGTCTAATCCTTTCTGGTGCTCTCATTGCCAACTTCTCTCTGTATTTCTGGCTGATTTGCCGTGCCTTCTTACCAAACCACACCTGGGTCCAATAGACTTATGGGTTTTTCCTGTTTGTTTTCCACTAAATCTGCTACTTAGGCTGACAATGATGCTGGGCATGGATTTTTGCTCCCTTCTTCCAACCAAGTCAGCCCCTTCTGGCTATGAAGCTGTTGATTTTCACAGCCAGTTACTCTCTGGAAAAATTAGAGTTCACACAAACTGAGCTAGAGGGAATGGGAGCCCTAGGTGAGTGGGCCTCAAACTCCCACTGTTCTTACTCAAAATGCCAGCAGTGTTTCCTGAATAAATGCTTCTAAAATCAGTGTTTGTCTTTGGTTGATTTCCATGGCACCTTAGTGACTGTTGTTTTCATAGTTTTGGTAATTTTAAAACTTGTGTTTTTGTGGGAAAAGTTTTCTGATCTCTTCAATTATTCATAGTTGGAAGTTCTATCTCCATACATTTAAACCACATTTATTGGTTAAATCACTATTTTGCATAAATTATAAAAACATACATGATCTTGCAACTGAGGCAGACAATAAACTGTACCTATTTTATTTTTTTAAACTTATTTATTTATTTTTACTGAATCACCATGAAACACAGTTACAAAGCTTTCATGTTTGAGTTTTAATCATAGGATGATCGAATACCCATCCCTCCACTAGTGCACATTTTCCACCCCCAATGTCCTCAGTATCTTCCCTCTTCCCAACCCTCCCCCTGCCTCTATGGTAGACAATTTCCCCCATACTCTCTCTCTACTTTGGGGCATTATGGTTTGCAATACAGATACTGAGAGGCTATCACATTTGATCCTTTACTTTCAGCACATCTCCCATCCTGAACGATCCCTCCAACCATCATTGAGTTAGTGATCCCTTTTCTATCCCAATTGCCTTCTCCCCAAGCTCATAAGGCAAGCTTCCAACTATGGAGAAATCTTCCTGGCCCTTGTGTCTACTGTCCTTGGGTGTCAGTCTTATATTATGTTATTTTATATCCCACAAATGAGTGCAGACCTTCTATTTCCGTCCCTGTTTTTTTGACTCATTTCACTTAGCATGATACTCTCCGTGACCATCCACTTATAATCAAATTTCATGACTTCATTTTTCCAAATAGTTGCATAGTATTCCATTGTTTAGATATATCAAAGATTCTTTAACCAGTGATCTATTCTCAAGCACTTGGGTTGTTTACAGATTCTGGTTATTGTGAACAGTGCTGCAATGAACATACAGGTGCAGATGTCATTTCTACTGTGCATTCAAACTTATTTAAATGCACAGGATTATTTGTGAATTTATTTAAATTAAATAGAAAAGGCAACAGCATATGAAATGAAACACTAGATTTTGCAAGATATAAAATGAATTCCCCTACTTAGAAGATCCAAGTGATTGAGCTTTATTGCTAACCTAAATTAATGTTAATGAGGATTTCCTAGAGATGGGGCTTATTTTATTGTTTACTTCAGTTTTTTGGATTTAAAGTTTACGTTAGGGGCATTGTACAGGGGGAAAGCCTCTTGTCTTGCACGCAGCTGATCCTGGTTCCAAACCAGCACAGTATTATGTCCCTGAGTTCTGCCAGGGAGACTTCTGATCAGAGTCAGGAGTAGCCCCTGAGCACCATAAGGTATGGTTCAAGCACTCCTAATGCCCACTTACTTTGCAATTTCATTTTCATAGATCAAATCTCTAAGCCATATCTTAATATAACAGTTTTACTACATTCAAACATGTAAGATAAATGATTTCTTCGCCTCCTTGCCCCACCAAAATATTCCTCTTAAAGTCCTTTATAACTATTACAATTGTAACTTTTTGTTCTGGCCTGTTGTATTGCTCTTAGCCTGGAACTTGCCTTTATTTCTGTGTTGGTGCATTATTTCCCAGGTTAAGTATCTTTTTGGGGAGATCATATACATTAGTAATACAAAAACCTGGTTTCTGGAGTTAGAATTCCTGAGTTCACATTCTAATGCTATATTATTTGTTGTGCTTACTTGGCAACTTTGCCTACTATGCTTCAGATCTATTTGTAAAGTGGTGGAGGAAAAAAAGCATTTACTTCACAGAATATCAAATGAGCAGCTATAGAAATAGTAACTACTGTCATCTTGGTAGAATATATTTGGTGGTGCACAAGGAGAGTTTTGAGAAATGTGTAGAGATTTAAAATTTAAGATTTTACATAGCTTATATTTTTTCTTAACTCTTGATAGTTGGAATCTGATTGGATATATTATCTTAGGGTAAAATCATTTATTTTTGAAATTTTGAAACTGTAGTGTTGTGGTCATATAGTTTCCAGTGTTACTCCTGATAAATTAGATGATGTCTTGATTGATTTGTTTTTTGGTAAAAGCTCTTTGTCTTTAATTTTGGAAGTTCTTAAAATCTTTTATTTTTAGGGTTTTTTTTATACCTAAGAAGGAGATTTAGATTGACCCATGGGAAGACTTAAAATAAAATAACCTGTTTTATCTGACCCTGATTGTAAGAAAATGATTGCTCAGGATATGAATAAATGGTATCTGTCTTGTTATATTTTTCCTTAACACTACTGAATATTAAGCTATAATAATAACCACATATATTTGCTTATCCAATACTTGATGCCAAATTAACAAACTTGGTATAAAAGATGGGCTTATTTCAAACTTTAAAGCCAAACGAGCTAGGAAATAAAAGAGTGCCTTGTCACCTTTGTCAGTTGTCTGAATAGTCCTCACTATAAATATAAAGAGCCATAAAGAAATTTTCTAGCCACTACTAGACCTCTACATATGGCCTTAAGACATACATCCCCCATCCCGTACGCCAGACTCTTCCCACCTACTGCTCTGTATACTCACCACTCTCATCCTCAGCTCTGGAATGCAGAGTAAAAGGTGATGGTTTGGGTGGCTCATTTGTTTACTAAATCCTCACATTGATCAGTCATTAGTGGTGGCTCACCTCATAGGGGAGGGGCATAACCTCAAAGATGGTGGCTCTTTGCAGTTAAGATAATCCTCCAAATGATGACCACTGAAGCCTGCAGAACCACAATGTTCTCAGGAGCTGGAACCAGGAGTCTTCATCAAGGCGGGTATAGGTACCATGTCACAATACCTTCCACATTTTTGTTCTTCCCTGCACATTGTCCATTCAGACCTCAGCATTCATTACGTTTCTGTTGAATATTCACTTTGTCTATAGCTTTCAACCATTATCACTTATCTGCATACTCTCGTCCCTTTTAAATGATCCATCTCATTATAGTTCCACTGTATTTGTGATTTATCAAGTTGCCCCAGGCAATTCTGTTCCTATGGGCAAGTTTACTCTTGCATTTGTGGTTTTGTTTCTTTCATAACAGCCAATTCTATGTTTATAAAAAAAGTCAGATTATAAATAATGAAATATTTGCTGGACATGTCCAACTCTTTTTCTTTGGACATGCTTTCAATGCATAACTAGAGGGTAGATGGTGAAACTGAACTGACTTCAGTTTCAGTTTCTGGGTTAAAAACTATTGTTTTTAACTCTGGGTTAAAAACTATTGCTAGTTCCCAGACAGTTGACTTATTTTGTGCTTTCTCAAGAACAAAATTTTAATGCACTTTACTGCCACTCATTCCAGACATATGAGAACTCTATTGGCATTTCTAAGGAAGAATAGGGGTCATTTCCCTGAAATAAGAGAAACTAGGTCATCTACAACTACAAAAATTTCTTTAAAGCCTTTCTTTATTCCAGTAAACTGAGAAGATGAGTTGAGAAACTCTACCATCTACATAGTAATGTTAGTGATATTATGCGTCTCTGAGCAAGCTTTTGAATCTCATTTCTTAATATAATTGCACCTAAGTGCATTCTTAAAGTTCAATGATTGATTATTGCAATACTCTGTGAGTGCATTTCTTAGTGGTTCATATACAAAGGAACAAAGGAGAACAAAGGAGATAATACATATTCTGGCATTTATTTAATTCATATGAATTTATTTCCATGTACTGGTCTATAATCTCTAAGTATTATCCTAGAATAAGTGTTATATGTAAGAGTTTCCCCACACACACAACATGTATACCACACTTAAGATTTAAAGGCATGTCTACCTCTTAACCAATGAATTAGAAACATCCCAACCTTAATTTGGATAAGTTGCTCTGTTACCACCAATTTCTGGTCAAATTTCCCTGCCACTGCTGAGCAAGACTTCTAAAGTACACACAAATAGAAAATAGCATAAAGAAATAAAAGACACTCCAGAACAAAGTGAAATCTAAGTGACTTTCAAGAAATGCATGGTGAAGAGAAAGAACGGAATAGTTGATGAACTACATGCATATATGCATCAAAATTATCTCTGTCTTTAAGCCCTCTAATGGAAGAAAATAATCAAGATGCCATTTTGAACTTTCTATACCCCAAAAGCTCTTACATATGATCTATCATCAAAGAGGCATCCTTTTTTAAATTTTTTTTTCTCCTTGTAGGGATTTGTTAACAGAAGAACCATAAGGTTTCCTTGGTTCTTCTTTTTTCTTTCATAATCTAAAAAGCACACTTGTTCAGTATGGCTAGATAAGGCTAAAGGTTTTGGAATATTGAATGGGACAACAATTTCTTTTAGAAAAGCCACTGCATACATGAAATTAAAGTAAGCATAATCACTTTGCTTCTATCTCCTAATTAGCTGTTTGGCACAAGAAATATTAATATTGAAACAAAATTGTTTTTTGTTTCTGTTGTAGCTGTTTGTTTATTCAATCATTATAAGTTGTATTTTATGGACTGGAGCGATAGCACAGCAGGTAGGGCATTTGCCTTGCATGCGGCCGAACTGGGTACGATTCCTCTGTCCCTCTCGGAGAGGCTGTCAAGCCAGTATCCCGCCTGCCAATGGTCCCAGTATCTCTCCTACCACCCCTACCCCATCCCCTCTACCCCACCCTGCCTCTGTGGCAGGGCATTCCCTTTTGCTCTCTCTTTCCTTTTGGATGTTGTGGTTTGCTACAGAGGTATTAAGTAGGCATCATGTTCAGTCCATAGTCTATTTTCAGCTTGAATCTCCCATCCCAAGCGAGCCCACCTAGCACCCTTTGCTTGGTGGTCCCTTCTCTATCTGAGCTGCTTTTTCCCCCAGCATGTGAGGGGGGACTTTTAAGATCTCCATGTACAAGTTCCTCATTACAGATAAGGAGAATTCAATATTGAGAGCTAATGCCTTATGATTAATTTAGAATCATTCATTTGATTAGTAGCATAACTGGGATGAGAACTTGTGTCTTTCTATTCCTAGTTAAATGTACTTTTTATTACTAAGTTGTCTCCATGGTATTTAGTAATTTAATTTATGAATCAGTATATTCTAATAATTTTTCATTTACTTTAATTTTGTCAAGAAAAATACTTGACATGCAAAAAAAGTAGCAAAAAATGTATTGAGGCTTTTGTACCACGATCAAGCTTAAGAAATAAAATATTAGTCACAACAGAATCTCTGTCTAACAATTCTTAATCTCTTTTCTACATATCCTTCCCAAGAGGAACCAATATCCTGGAATTGCTGTTTATCATTTCCATAAATATTTTAAACTTCACTATGTGTGTATATATCTATAAACAATATGTTGTTTTGCATGTTTTAAAACTTTCTAAGTAGCATCATACTTATCTATTAGGAATCTTTTCCCTTCCAAAACATATTTTAGATTTATAGATATTAATATATGTGATTCTAGTTCATTCTTGCAGTATATATGTAATAATTTATCCATTTTTAATATATTTTTGTTCAAAGACATGTAGAGTTGGTTGCATTTTTTATCATTTCACGAACATTGCATATTGTGACTGTGACTGTATACTTACTAGTCAAATTGGTATATTTGAGAATGCACATATTTATATTTACTAAATTGCAATTTTAATTTTAAATGTGCTCTGCCCACCCTGCCCTCCCTCCAAATTGCTATGCTCAGTTTTGTGATTATACCTGCCTACTCTATACTCTATACTTTTCAATTGAGTGCAAGCATATTTGAGAATTTAAGGAAGGAAAATTCCGACATAGATCACCATCTGTTGAAGATTGAAACTGGAGAATTAGTGAACATATGGGATGGGTCATACTCTTTGGAATTTCAACTAAGCAGAAATGAAATGAGGGTCTGGAGTGTCAGTACAGAGGGTAGGGTGCTTATCTTGCATGCTGCCAAGCTGGGTTATATCCCAGACATCCCACATGATCATCCAAACACCTCCAAGAGTAATTCATGAGTCCAGAGCCAGGAAAAACCCCTGAGCATCACCAGGTGTGACCCAAAAGCAAAAAAAAAATTGGTTGATGTTAAAAAGATGTTCCTCCCAAAGCATTTTCCCTATGGTCAATTCTGAAAACCAACCATTCACTTTCCTAAAACATTTCTCTAATAAAATGTAAAAAAAGTGAAGGAAGTTTCAAGAAAATTACTAGATTATTAAGACTTAATAATTAAATATACACTTTGGTGAGGGCTTGGGTAGAGGGATGCCTAGAAATTATCCATGAGAGCACAACTAAACTTTAAATGGGACTTTTAAGATAACCAGAGGGATAGTAAAGCAGGTAGCATACATGCTTTGTATGCGATTGGCCCAGTTGACTCCCAGCGTCCCATATGGTACCTGAGCCTTTCCTTGGGTGTAGAATCAGAAGTAAGCCCTCAATACAGCAGGTGTGGCTCCAAACAAAACAAAAGGAATAAACGCGCCTTTTCAATTCATTTTTGTTTATCGTCTACTCCATGAAGTGTCCCCATTGCTTCTGACTATAAGTAATTTCTCTGCAGTGACTTCCTACAGTACTTCCTTATCTCTTTTAAGACAATTGCCACATACTAAGTTTTGTTATAAATATTCAAGTTCAGGGATTCATGTATGGTGGATCAGATAGTATCTACTATTGCATGGAAAGCCATAGTGGACCAATGCAACTATTTATTTGTTCTCACTTCTTTTAGGTGGTTAAGGCTCTCAGTTGGGTCAGTTAATTTTGTTTCCTTGGTAATAGTTTGGGTTCTTTACAAAGTTGCACTTATGTGACCACTCAATTAGGGCAGGAATATTTCGATGTCCTGCTATTTTCTAGTGTTTCTGTCTGTGTGGTCTATCCAGCAGTGTAGCTTATTCCTTTTTTCCATGACAATCACCTTCTATGAGAGCAATAGCAGAGGTTACCAGGTCTGATAAGAGCTAGACCCAAACTAGCACAATATCATTTCTGCCTTATTCTACTGGTCTAAGGAAGCCTCAAAACCAGACTTAAGTGAAACAAGATTCCATGTCCATATACTCTCAGATAATAGGGAACAAAGATCTAGAACCATTAATGAACTTACTCACAAATCACTGCTTACCTTAGTGGGTTTGATTGCAGCTGATTGGCTATACCAGCATGGTCTAATCTAGTCACTAGTGAGTCACAGATAGCTTCATTCTCTAATCTAGTGAGTCACAAATAGTTCCGTTCTCTAATCTAGTGAGTCATGGATAGCTCCATTCTCTTTTCGCACAATTGCATCTCCCCTCTTCTTCTGAAATTAGACATGGCCATGTGATTTTCTTTTGCCCATAAGATGTGAAATTTGGTATTTGTCAAATCTAGAAAGGAATTTTAGGTACCAGTGTGCATCCTACTGCATTTTTCATTTTCTGCCCTGTCAGATGAAATGTTGTTAGCCTGGGCCTCTGAATGACAATGAGAAAAGCCACAGTTGAATCTGGCTCCTATGGTACCATTCAAGGGTCTATGGTACCAAGTTCAATGACTTATGTTGCATAAGTGAGAAGTTAACTTTGTTCTTGTTAGGCCAGCATATTTTTTTTTACGTTGTTTACTTCTTTAAAAGTATTAGAAATTGAGCTCCCATTTGACCCAGCAATACCACTGCTGGGAATATATCCCGGAGAGGCTAAAAGGTATAGTAGAAATGACATTTGCATTTCTATGTTCATTGCAGCACTGTTTACAATAGCCCAAATCTGGAAAAAACCGGAGTGCCCCAAAACAGATGACTGGTTAAAGAAACTTTGGACATCTACACAATGGAGTACTATGTAGCTGTTAGAAAACATGAAGTCATGAAATTTGCATATAAGGGGATCAACATGGAAAGTATCATGTTGAGTGAAATGAGTCAGAAAGAAAGAGACAGACATAGAAAGACTGCACTCATAGGTGGAATATAAAGTAGCAGAGAGGTACGAGCTTGCAATGATACAACTTCTGGCAGAAATTTCTCTGGACTTAGTTACTAAAATACTAAAATACAGAAATCCAAAACCTTGTGGCTGCTATTGTAGCCATGAGACTTCATATCTCTTCATTCTCAGCAATGGAAAACAAATTATCAAATGCTTCCTTTCCAGCAGGTCTGACTTTGGGGGGGAATCCCAAACAATAATAGTGAGGTTTTTGTTGAAATATTGAATGTAACTAAAGTAAAGAAAAAGTAAAGTGAAATTTATCAGCTATGCAGGCAGGGTGGGGGGCTGGGGAGGTGGGAGAGTGTGGGGGGGAGATTTACTGTGGTTCTTGATGGTGGAATATGTGCACTGGTGAAGGGATGGGTGTTTGAGTATTGTATAACTGAGACTTAAGCCTGAAAGCTTTGTAACTTTCCACATGGTGATTCAATAAAAATTAAAAAAAATACTTAGCATTCAGAGTGAGCTTCACCAGTGGAAGGTTTAATTATTTTGTCATGAATACTTTGAGAAAAAACCTACTTTATAATTAAAACTTAATATTTCTTACAAAAAGTATTATTTCTATTATTATACAATATTTTGTATGATGTAGCTAAATGCAATTTTAATCTATTTATTTATTTATTGTTAATTATTAATTATTATTTATTAAATCTAATTATTATTGCAAATTTAGTACTTAGAATACACAATATAACTGAAACATATTATTTCAGTTTCTATGGGTAAGGATTGATGATGTCACAGTTGAGTTGTTTGCTCAGGGTCTCACAAGACCTAACCAAGACCTAACCAAGAACTAGTTGGCTGCATCCTCATTTGGAGACTTAACTGTGGAAAGAGCCACAGCCAGTCCCTTCAAGTTGTCAGTGAAATTTATCTTACAACTATAGTACTGAGGTCCCATGTTATGCGGGTTGTCATCTTAAAGCCTTAACTCCTGAAGGCTGCCCATGTTCCTAGCCATATAGCCTCCTCCATCTTCAAAGACAGCTATTGAGAAACATTCATCTCACACTTCAAGTATCTCTGATCTTTCTAGACTATGGTCTCAAGAGTCAGAGGTTTATGTGTTTTTGTGTTTATGTGTTTATGTGAAAACTTTGCCCTGATAAGTTTTTTCTTAAAATTGGTAGTGCCCTAGAAATCTGCCAATCACAGTCCTAGGGATATATAGAGTAAACACAGGCTATATACACTGTATATGCAGAGTATATACAGAATATATATATACTCTATATATAGGATATATGTACACTTATATATTTATATCTGTAGCTATCTCTATAGAGGTTACATAATATACATAGTGTGGTAGTCCTAGAGGCACCTTAGAATTCCCCCCAAGATACTGCCATAGCCCATACTGACTGACACAAATGGTTCAGATGCACTGAGAAGAGCTGCAAAAGCAGAAGAATGAATCCTATTATTGTTTTAATACCAATCTAATTCTTTTCTCAGTTCAGTATCCCAGAATCTGAATCTTGAACGTCAGAGAAGACAAAGTTCACAAAGTCCATATGGAGGAACACATGGAAATTCATCTAAGTCATTCAGAGCCACACTATTCTCTTTAGGTCACACCTGGCAATGAGGTTATTCCTGGCTCTGCACTCAGAAAATACTCCCGAGGGGCTCAGGGGACTATATGAGGTGCTAGGGATCAAATCCAGGTTGGCTGTGTGCAAGACAAGCATCTTACCTGCTGTGCTATCTCTTTAGCTTCCTCTCTTTAAACTTTAAGGTCCTCCTTATACCATACTTGTGCCACATGAATCCCTTCCATATTGTTGAAAACCATAATTATGAATCACATGCTAATTATTATCACTATTTTCCTAGAAAACAATTTAGAAGCTTTAAGCTGTTCATTATCTTAAATTTCATGTACCCAGTTCTAGAATGGTCAAAATAACTGTTGAGATTTATGTGCTAGAAGGAGGACTATAGGGTGATATGTTATCAAATGAAAATATATCCAATATTCAACCTTCCAGGATAGATATATAAAATAAATAAGTCAGGACTATGGAATGTTAAATAATATACACGAAACATTAAAATATTTTGGAAGGATATTTAAAGATACATTATTATGATAATTAAATATATTCTTATTAAATGGACTATAATACATAAATAACAATTTGATTAGAAATAAACATATATGGGGCTGGAGCAATAGCACAGCGGGTAGGGCATTTGCCTCGCACGTGGCCAACCCGGGTTCGATTCCCAGCATCCCATATGGTCCCCTGAGCACCGCCAGGGGTAATTCCTGAGTGCAGAGCCAGGAGTAACCCCTGTGCATCGCCAGGTGTGATCCAAAAAGCAAAAAAAAAAAAGGAAATAAACATATACATGAAATGATATCAAGAAAATATGGCAAAACATGGCAAAATAATTAATTCATAATTTTATAATAGTCAAATTAATTTATCTTTTCTTATTTCTTATTTTCCAAATTTCAGTAATAAAATTATATTGCTTATAAAACCATGAAAATCACTCACTATTTGAGGAATTAGGGTAAATTATGCTCGATATTTCTAGTACTTTTAAGGGAGCCATTCATAAGTTATTAAGAGTGCACAATAAAATAATTTCAAATTTATTTGTGAAACAAGGTAACAGTTTAGTGGCTTGGTTTGCATGTTTGCAAATATCTGAAATCTGAAAAATTTACAAATAGTTTAATTATTCAGACATTGGACCATTTTAGCAAAATCTAAACCAGTCAGCATTTTCTGAGTCATTGAAAGTTTGTGTAAGCTAGTTTGTGTCCTGCTCTAATTAAATAGCCAAAGTATGACACTTTGAGACGATTTCTGAGTGACTTTATATTGAGAAATATGAACTGCTAAGGGATTGCAATCTTGCTAATTATGAAAATGGTACTTTTATAGCTTGGTTCTTTAAGAGCTTACCTTCTAGAGAATTTATGGTTGATGTCATGTGATGTAAAGTAATGATGAGGACTCAAAAGCACATCAATTATGTGGAATTTGATTATTTTTTCAACTTCTGTGCAGGATTAACATTTTCCATAATAAAAAAAGCTTACAAAATTTTACTAGCAAGAAATTTAAAAATAGGCTTTGTTAGGTTCAGATTGTATTCTTGTCCATTGAATGCAAACAAAGAGAAGGGGACTGCATGGACAGAGAAGGAAAAGAGGCAGGTATTGGAAGTCAATAAAAGTACAATGTTTATAGAACCAAGATATATTATCTCAGCACCAGACCTATTTCTTTCAAGGCCCAAGTTTACTGTTAGGAACCCCCAGTCAGCTGCCTCAACATTTTGAATTAGGAAGGAAATGTTCCCTCATTAATGGAGCAGGTAATTTCTATTCTTGATATGTGGCTATTTCCTACATCTGCTTGAGCCCATTGTGCAGTGTTGCTACCTGAATTTCCTGTGAATCAAATAGATGATCAGAGAGAAGGAGATAAGCCTATCATCAAGTAGAAGTTAGAAAAATCTGGAGACTGCTTCTGATTCAGCTACCCAAAACAATAAGATTTTTAAGTAAAGCATAAGGATGGAGAAAATCATAAAAATAGAGCGTCATGGCAAAGTGGGTGCCCTGTCAAATAGTCCTCTGTCATGTTAAACTATGAATATAATCCCTACAATTTTTATCTGGAAGTTTGCTTGTTTTGAAGAAGGTCGATGAGAATGAAGTAAGTTGAAAGGCAGAAAATGATTTTCTAAGAACTTGTTCTTAGCAAAAGGAAATAAAATAGGCCAGCTATTAGTGATCTGCTCAAAAGAACTTAAAGGATAAAACCCACTAACACAAAGCATGATAAAAGGAAAATGACTACTGAGAGAAAGTAACTCTGAAAAGCCATAAAAAATTATTTTGAACAATTCTATAGAAATAAACTGGGAAACTCAGATGAAGTGAATGGTTTTCTAGGAAAATAAAATTTATCAAAACTTAATGCAGTAAGAAGATCAAAGAGAAAAACAATTCTAGAAAAGAACTAACAATTTGAGGAACTCAAACTCTTCAGAAAAATCAGAGGTAGAGATGAAACTCAAGAGACAGAACATGTTTTGCATGCGTGAGGTCCTGGTTAGATTCTCACCACCACTTGTCTCCCAGCACTTGAGGGGAGGGGGACACCAAGCAACCCCTCGCTCTGATCCCTACAAATTACCAGATTTATAGGGTTTCAGAGGAATTCTCCTAAACCCATAGAAGCCAGAGTTATTCAATGTGATTTGAGTTCTTGTAGAACAGAGGGAAAGGAGGAAAATTTCCAACACTTGGTTATCCATGCTATTTTCTTCCCAAGATATTTGTCAAATCCTAAAATAATCTGGGGGCAGGAAGCTAAACAGTTATGAAAAATATTGCCAAAAAGCTAAGCAGCACAATGATTAGCTAAGAAAAAAATTTCAATTCATTTTTGGCTGCTGGATGTTCATTTTTGGGGAATGTATTCAGTGGTAAGAGCAATATAAATTTTAAATTATTTTCAATAATTGGATCACTCTATCACTGCCATCCCATTGCTCATCAATTTGCTTGAGCGGGCACCAGTAACATCTTCATTGTGCGATCAATAATTGGATAATAAATTTAAATAATGAAATTACTTATTCAGGAAAGAATAATAAATGTATACTAAATCTAGAAGTAAAAGGTGCAAAACATATGCACCAGAGCCAGATAAGTTGATATTTCTATAGTAAAAAGATCTCTTAATACCTTAGTCTAGTGATCAAATTAGCTTGAGTAATAGTCAAACGATGATTACATAGTCCTGTTAAAATAACACGTATGAATCCTGCAATTCATCTATGGTATATTCTTATCTAAAATAATCTGAATCTCTGGGTCCAAGATCTCATTGTTAACATCCCCCACCCCCCAAAAAATTGAGAATTTTAGATTAAGTGAAACATGATCACTGGTTCATGATTTTGTCTTAATTGGAACAAACTGCTCTAGTTCTGTGGTTTTAAATATTTTTATGTGTGTAGACCAACATTGGCTATTGGACCACTGCTATTGGTGTTTTTTATGGTAGGGGATAATGAAAATTAGATGATGAACTAGTTAGCACATGGTATAATATGTGAGAGGAAAATAAAAGAGAAGAGGATTTCAAAAAAGGAGGAATGTTAATGCCAGAGAGATAATATAGGCAAGGCACTCGCTGCCAGTTCAATGCTCCTCTCCTTACTTCCTCCCCCAACCACCAATGGTCCCTTGAGCCCTGCTAGGAGTGTGATCCTGAGCCCAGAGCCAGGAGTAAGCCAAGAGCACTGCTGGGTGTGGCCCCCAAACCAAAACCAACCAATTGACCAAACAAAAGCTAATATTTGTTATATCCTGCTTTTTGCAAAAAAACGTTTGGCATAAAGTCTGTGATGATTGTGTGGTAATGAAAGACAACATGAAGATAGGGAAAGGGCATTTTAGGATGCTCCAAGTCATGGAGAAAGGGATGCTCAGACCTGCAGAATCATGTCAGAGGCAAGTGTGCATGAATGGAGGAGGGTCACGAGCACCTAATGGAGAAATTGAAATGTTTGACATTTGAATGAAGAAAGGTCATATTGATTTGTACCGCACTGTCCCTGGGGTAAGTCTCTACTAAGCAGCCAGACAAATTCCAGTCATGTAAACTCACTAGGCTAAGGATTCATCTGACTGGTTCTCTGCAAGACACAAGAAGTTGGTAGCTAGGAAAATGAACTAATTTGACTTTCTCCTTTTTGTAGATACTAAAGCAGCACAATCCAATAACACTGTAACTTTGTAAGGCATCTGGAACCTTCTAAGCACAGGTCCCTAAGGGGTGTTCCAGAGCCATTCGATGACAGGAGATATTTTAGCTGGCAATAGGTTCAAGCAAACTGGTGTGCTACAGAACTGTGGGGTTTCTCCCAATTCCTTAGCTTTGTCCCTACCCAACTATCTGTTTAAATGCTTTACGGTAGCAGGAAAAAAAAGTCTCTTGAAGTATATCCTGTTCATAATGTAATATCTTTATGCAGAAGGTGGTATGGAAAGGTAGGGAAATACTGCAGCTGTTGGACTGGGTACTCGGGTTTGTACTGGTTCATAGACTTGTCCCTATTCTCATGGCTTTTACTGCTCAAGTGAGGGTACCCAAGATACTAATAGCAATGATCACATGTGGTAGAACAAATTATGGGTCCAGAGAGATAGCTCAGGGAATTAAGACCTTTGCTTTGCATGTGGTTAAGCTTGATGCATTCTTTGGCATGACATATGGTTCCCAGAGCACCAGTCTGGCATAACTCCTAAACATGGAGCAAGGAATAATCCTTAAAAAACAGCAAGTGTGCCCCACCCCTGCAAATAAAACAAATACCAAAACCCAAAACCAGCCAATTATATACTGCTCAGTGCTCTTCTTGCTTTACATATTTTAACTCATTTATTCCACTCTTTGCATTCAATACTGTATTTATCTTCATTTCATAGATGAAAGTTATTAATTACAATAGTGATAAAAGCTACCTACATAAGTGATATGAACAAAGATTTCTAATAACAAAGTTAAGCACTTAGATAATTATAGAATGTGGCTAAATTTATGAGTTTGAAGTAGACAGCTAGCTAGGGGGTCTTCTGGCAGAAAGTGGCACATTACCTTCTCCAGGAACCCTCCTCTCTCCTTCCCACCTCACAAAGGTCACCCTGGGATCCTTCACCCAGTAACAACCTCCTGAAAGGAATAACAGTTGAGGGGAGGTTTGAAAGTTCAAAGGTCTTTCTTGGCTAAGAGCAAGGAGGGTTAGCATAAGCAAAGGCACAGAGGAAAGGGACATTTTTCTTTTGGATCAAGCAATTACATTTCCTCTAGAGTGAATGGAGGCTGGTGGAGTAGAAGAGTCAGAGTGGATAGAGATTAAGACTATAATTTAAGTGCATTCTATGTGGTATCCTATAGAATACCATAAAATATTTCCGATGAAAACTGGGTGTGAGGGGAGGGAGTTAACAATAAGATCAGAAAACTGAGGGGAAGTGGGGCTGGAGGCAGGGGAGTAAAGTCTAGATAAAGGCAACGATGGTTTGATTTCAGTGAAGCAAATCAGTGGAGCAGCCTCCAAGGTTAAGGCTGTCAGAAGTTATCGACAGAGACAGTGAGAGACAGAGAGACAGAGAGAGAAGAAAAGTGCCTGCCATAGAGGCCTAGGGAAACTGGGACCCTGTCACTGTCACTGTCATCTCATTGCTCATCGATTTGCTCGAGTGGGCACCAGTAACGTCTCCATCGTGAGACTTCTTGTCACTGTTTTTGGCATATGGAATATGCCATGGGTAGCTTGCCATGCTCTGCCTCTCGGGCAAGACCCTGGTGGTGAGAAATGTACTGCTGGTGAAGGGATGGGTGTTGGGACATTGTATGACTGAAACCCAATCACAAACTTTGTAACTGTGTATCTCATGGTGATTCAACAAAAATAAAGGAAATTGATAACAACAATAACAAAACAAAACACCATAGCAGACAAAAAGAAAAAGAGAAAGGAGAAAGAACAAAGAGAGAAAGAAAAGAGAAAGAAAGAAGAGGAAGGAAAGAGGGAAGGCAGGCAAGTGAGACAGACAGTACATCAGGGAGAATACTTGGCTTGCACGTGGCTGACCTGGATTCAATTCCCAGCATCCCATTTCAATCCCCCTGAGCACTGCCGGAAAATAATTCCTGAGTGCAGAGCCAGGAGCAGTCCTTCAGCATTGCTGGGCATGGTCCAAAACCTAAAAAAATAAATAAATTTTTTAAATAATGAAAAAAAGAAGCCCAAGCAGATGTAAAAGGAACATTCAAAGGGATCAGAATTGAGAGTCCTGGGATGGAACACAGATGGACAAGAGTCCAGGCAGCCCCTGGAAAAAGGGACAATTAAAATTCAGTATTTTTGAAAAACAAATAAACAACCCCCCCCAAAATAAACTCTGATGTTAAGAACAGAATAATAGTTAACTGAAGGGATGCCAAAGGAAGAGGTAGAGGATGGTGAGGGTGGGAGGGATTAGAACTTCATAGAGAGAAGAGATCAAGTTGAGATGGTGCAAAGGCCAGTGGTCCTTCCTGTCCCCCTCCAACTCACTGTGGCCACTGAGCTGGCTTGGGTCCGAATGGGTGTGGGAGGGGGGCAAGAGGAGGGGAGTGGTAAAATAGGCAAAACGGGTGGAGAGTTAAAATCATCATTTGAAGATACTCTGGAACCTATAAAATGTTGGAAACATTTTCCTAATGATCAAAAACAGTCAGCTAGAAATCGATTTCGTTTTAGCTCTCCAAACTTAGCCTACAGTTTCCTTTAAATTTTTATAAAAATGGTTGTGGGAAAAGATCCTCATGTCTATTAGAAATTGTACTATAAGAGAATTCTGCTCAAATGGGCCCTCTGGCTAATGGCACATAAGTTAGCTAATATTGTCAACAACATTTGCATTGTTAATGCAAATGATTAGGGTAGTTTAAATGCCAAAGTTAAAATTGACATTTTAAATAGATATGATTTAAAAATACATTTGGTGGTTTCCTGCCTCTCAATTAGAAAGAAATATACATGAACTGAGGAAGATACACACACACACACATTCTTATTCTGAAAAATAAGAACTGCCAGTGATTCTATATTAAAACAGGAAGCGGTTTATAACTGTCAAAATTCACATATACATTTGAAAAAACCACATATGTGTACATATATGCATATATTCAGATCCATTTGTCGCTGATAATTAGCCTGAAAAGTGGGAGGTTTTCAATAATTTGGCTGATATGGTTAATAACATTTAAAATTGTCTTGATCCTGTATCATAATATAAAGACAAATATTTTTCTACTCTAATGATGTTTCTGCGATAGCATAGATTTCGTGGGCATAGACAGTACTTAGTAACCTTTGTCAGTGTCTCACTTGGCATCAGATTGCTGTGCCCTGGAGATCTTGAGTCTTTTCTTCTTTTTTAATGCTACACACTCTGCCTTCCTCTGTTCAGCCTTCAGAGGCCATTGTGCTCAGCACAGCATGGGCAGGAAGAGGTGTGGTCTGGCTGGAGCATGGATATTGCAAGAGATTCTGAGCTCCAGACAGTGGGGGAGCCTGAGAAAAGCCAAGATGAAGTTTAAAACCCTCCTGTCTTCATGCCTAGCTCTGCCAGAGTGAGAAGGATCCAGTGCCTTTTCAGCTGTGACTGTCTTCATGCCTCCAGTGGGCTGGTGTGCAAGCAGAGTCAGCAGACAGGATTTAGGAGAGGCAGATACCCGGTTCTATAAATGTTATAAAACCGAAACAGCAGGCCTTCAATGGCCACATTGTAACATCTATAAACCGCTTCCTGCTTTAGTACGAAATTCTTTTCCAAGTTCCACCATTGAAAACTAGTTTTAAAAATACAAACAAGGTGCTGGAGTGAGAGTACCGTGGGTGAGGCATTTGCTTGCTTGTGGCCTACCCAGGTTTGATCTTAGCATGTCATATGGACACCTAAAAGCACTACCAGGAGTAATTCCATGTACATAGCCAGGAGTAATCTCTGGGCACTGATGGGTGTGGACCTCAAACAAAACAAAACGAAATAAAAACAATATAAGTATATTACAGAAAATACAAATATTCATAGAAAAAAATTAAGTTACCCTAAGCTCATCCAGTGAAAGCCATTAACAACATACTGATAATACGAATATACACATATTTTTTCTTATTCTTAAAATTTTTATTTTATTATTATATTTTGGTTTGGGGCAACAACTGGTGGTGTTCAGAGCTTACTCATGACTTGGCACTCAGGGATCATTCCTGGCTGGGCTCTGGACATTTTATCAGGAGTCAGGGCTCAAACCCAGGTCTGCTCTGTGCAAGGCAAGAGCCCTTTCTGCTGTACTATCACTACAGTCCTTTCTTAAATTTTAGAGTCAGATATTATACAGTACTTTGCAAAATTTTTCTTATCAATATTTTGAATCTATGTTAACAAAATAATGACTATCATTTCATATCATTCTTATTAAGTTTATATTCCCATAATAATGTTAAAAGTGATTGTTTTAATCTGGCTGTGGTTGTATTAATTTATATATATTTTTCATCTTAAATTTTACTTTATATAGGCTTACTTTTATGTCTGCCAATCTTGTGTTGTTACTTGTCTTGTCAGTAAGTCCTGCATATTTCCTTCATGAGCCAGTGTTTCACTCTCATTAGGAAAGTCCAATCTTATGTTGACCTAGTTTGTGATGTTCCCTCTCCAGATGAGGTCATAAGTCATGAGGTCCATTTCCCAAGATGATTCAAACTTCTGCCCTTTATGTTCAGCCATGTAGGAAAGGCAGTATGCTAATGAGATCATATTATTCTTCTTCACATTAGGCCTAACTTGGGGAAATTATTCCACGTCTGCTCCTTCTGAATCATTTTACAAATACATGTTATAGAGAAAGAGTGGAGTGAAAAGAAAAGGAAGATGAAGGCAGAAAAAACGAATGGCTGTTTCATTGGCAAATCTATTGCCAATATTAGACAGATCATAAAAACCATGGTTTTATGTAGGATAACATTGGGTTTGCCCTTTCAGTCTTGCTGCAGGGAACTTAGTTTACCTTAAATCAATGTCCTTTCTGTATGGACACAGGAAGACAGTTAATATTATGCTTTATAACTTGGGAGCTGATTGACTCCAATAATATTTACTTCCAGGCATCTGCTTTCTCAACTCAGTTGCCCTTAGTTCCTGACACCCCCAAAGAAGGGTCCCAATGAGGGTCAGAATGGACCTAGGGTAAGCTGTAAGATACCCTGGCATCGAAATGGGCCAGGCCAAAGTGCCACAATACTCAACTATAAGTTGAGAGCATGGTCATAGACAAATGCTGTCATGATCCAAAGGTAACTATGAAACTAGAACCCTGCTGGGGTTAGGAAGACTAACCTGGCCTGAGGACTGTGATCTGAAATATATAGTAAGTGTTCTCAGGAAGAACCAAACTTTAAGTCTGATATATCTCTTACTGTGCTTATACAGAATGAGCACAGTAAGAGATATATTTGAAGTAGATTTACTACAACTATTTAAGTGGATTACTAGCTGAGGAAGGTAGAAAGCGACACACCCTTGTTTGGATCCCACCCTTGAGCGGATCTCCTAGTAATCTGGAGCAATCTCCTTAGATGAGATTTTGTTAATCTCCTGGAGAAATGGTCTTACCCTTTTTGTTGATTTGTTAATGTTCACCAACCTTTGTGTCACCACCCTATATGGTTACTATATAAACTAAGACTGTAAGAGAAGTAAGTAGGAGAGAGGCAAGACAGAAGCGGCAGAGGTAAGACAGAAGCAAGGAGAAGAGACAGAAGCAAGGAGAAGAGACAGAAGCGGAGAGAAGAAACAGAGGTGTGACAAAAGACACAGGAGAAGACACAGAAGCAAGAGGGAAGACACGGAAGCAGAGAGAAGACACAGAAGCAGAGACAGAGAGAGGTTGGAAGAGACCAGAGGAGAGACTACAGAGACAGAGATAGAGAGGCAGACAGAAGAGAGCACAGTGGTACACACAGAAGAAGAGCACAAGGAGGAGCCGTCAGGATCTGGTCGATACACAGGCTTGAGAGCACTGAACATGAGTGGTGCGTGCGAGAGAGAACTGCCTTGAGAGCCCATGAACAACACAACACACATCATCACCCTCCCACGTGCGCACCATTTGTATTTTTTAATGTTTTATGCTTATGTTTAATAATAATAGTTTTATGTTTAATAATATGTTTACCAATTCATGTTCAATTTTTAATACCAGTTTTATTTTATATAATAGCGAGCTCTATTATTCTTCATTTCAAGTCTTTAATCTTGGGAAAATGGAGACCATAAGAAGTTCTGTGATGTTAAGTTAATGCTAATTGGCAATTCATTGACATCTCATGATTTCTACCAAAAGAAAAGGAGAGACACCCAAAAGATGGTGAAAGAGATAGGAACGAAAGACAAGGTAATCTTGGGCTAGAAATACATTTCCACATATAGGCATCTAGATTTTTAAAACTGAGATTATGGTATATACAGTATATGAAAATAGCTTAATATCCAATAACAGATGAATGGATAAAGAATGTGTACATATTTTACCATATATATGTATATATGTATGTATATACATATATACACAATGGAATACCATGCAACTGTAAGAAAAGATTAAATTGGGGTCAGGAGATACTACAGTGGTTGGGCACATATCTGGCATGCATCCAATCAGGACTCAATTCTCAGAAGCAGATGATCCTCTGAGTATCACTGGTTGCAGTTTTAGACCCCCCAAGCACTGCTGGATTTGGTTCTAGAGGTCCCCAGCACTGCTAAGGTTTCCCTAGGTATTCCCAACACTTCATGATCTGAACAGACAACATTACATCTTTGGGCTCTTGTGCTGAATCAATGGCCTGGTTTGCCAAGAATCACTGATGGGCCCTGGACCTCATGAGCACCCCTTGAGGACCCCCTCAAATTAAAAGGAAGCTGAAATATTAGTTTGCAACAACTTGGAAGGAATTGGAGAGCATCATATCAAGTGGAATAAGTCAGAGGAAAAAGAACAAATATTGGATAATCTCACTTTTGTGGTAGAACGAGAATACAAAGGGGTATACAATATTGAGTGAGGACAAACATTTTGAACCCTTTGTCTGCCTTTGACTGAAATTGGAATTATCAAGCAGTAGATGTGAGGCTTGTTCAGATGAGCCTCATGCATGACGGAACCAGCAGAGGAACCCAGATATGCAGGACCCGGGGCTGAAATCTCCAAGGCTGCTCAGATCAGGACTGAGCTTCTTCCACCCAAATTCTCCATTTTCCAGTAGCTAGGCAGTCACACCCATAAACTGCTCCCAGTACCATGTAATCCCATCAATGGCCAACATCCAGAGACTATAAATCCAAGCGACTGGAAGTGCATGGCTGCAGCACAATCTTTTGACATCAAATTATTTTTGACATCTGATAGCCTAGTTCTCCCTCTTGGAGAACCTGGCAAGCTACTGAGAGTTTACTGCCTGCACGGGGGGGAGGGCCTGGCAAGCTCCCCGTGGTGTATTCATATGCCAAATACAGTAACAATGATGAGTCTCATTTCCATGACCCTGAAGAGCCTCTAATGCAGCACCATTGGGAAGGACGAGTAAAGAGAGGCTGCTAAAATCTCAGGGCTAGGATGAATGGAGACATTACTGGGCCCGCTTGAGCAAATCGATGATCAACGGGATGACAGTGATACAGTGATACAGATGTAGGAAGGAGGAAAGACAGACTGGAAGATCAGCCCTGGTAATGGTGAAGGTAACTTTTTATATCAAAACCATTTATGTTAACATTATTGCAATGATGTTACCTAAACCAAATATAAATTAACACTGATACCACAAGTGTTCCAGGGGGGTGGAGGGCAGTTAGGATAGAGCAGGGTCCAGTACAACAGTAATACTTGTAAATGATCACGCCAGACAAGAACTGAGTGTTGAAAGTAGGTAAAGGGACATACATGATAACCTTTCAGTATCTTATAATGCTCAAAAGGAGCAGGGTGGAGAGTGAGATAGAGATAGAGAGAGTGAGCAAGCAAGTTATAGAGAGAAAAAGAGCAAAGAGAGAGCGAGAGAGCAGATAAATCCCTGCCATGGAGGCTGGAGTGTAGCGGTGGCAGGAGGGAGACTGGGGACATTGGTGGTGGGAAATGTACACTGGTGAAGGAACCAGTGTTGGAACATGATATGACTGAAATCCAATCATGAACAACTCTGCAACTGTATATCTCACTATGGTTAATTTTGAATTGAATGGACACTGAGTAGTTGATAGTAAATTCTATATAAAGTGTACCTAATTTGTCAGCATCTATTACAATGCTGGAGTCTTTAAATTTACTTGATACATTTTGTAGAATAGTCATTTATTGAATGTAATCATTGCTGCTACAGTATAGGTATACGTTTCATATAATTTTGTGGTCTAATTAAACAGATAACAAATGTTGATATATCCTACATTCTACAAGCAATCTTCTAATGCATTTGTTTGTTTCAGGATAGGAATGCCCAAGGATTTTGATTATTAGAAATAAAAATTATTTGAAACCAAATGAGCAATTTCTTGGATTGATGTAAATAAGTCCTACAGAACCTGGTAAATTGGTGGATGAGACTATAAAAATGAATGACTAAATAACTAAATAAAATTTAGCTTTAATATCTTAGAGGATAAAACACAATCTACTGTTGATTCAATGCACAATGGATTTTTCAATTAAAATCAGAGATAAGTTGATTTTACGCTTCACAAACCAACTCTTGTGGATATAAAAAACAACATAAATAAATTAAGCATCAAGATTTTCTCTATATAGAACTAAATGGGAATAGAACAGTTTCTCAAAATTATTTTCATGAAATTTAAAATCTGGTCACTTTCCCGGAGAAATAGTAATTCCTTACCCCATCCCCAACATATTGTATCTTACTTGCAAATTTTTAAACCAGTGTCTATTCTAGCTTTTATAAATATTTAACATAACAAAAGCATGCATTTTGGAATAACTATGGATAGTTCCACATTACTGAGATTTACCATGTAAAAGAATATTGAATGCCTATATCTTTTTTTAAAATTTATTTATTTTTTAATTAGTGAGTCACAGTGAGGGTACAGTTACAGATTCACACCTTTTCATGCTTGTTTTTCCCTCATGCAATGTTTGAGAGCCCATCCCTCCACCAGTGTCCATTCTCCACCACCAATGAACCAACACAGTATCCCTCCCATCCCCCCAATCCCATCCACCCCACCCTACCCCGCCTCTGTGGCTGGGCATTCCAATTTGATATCTCTCTTTCCTTTTGGGTGTTGTGGTTTGCAATAGGGGTATTGAGTGAATACTTATATCTTTAAGGCAATTGATACTAGCAAAATGTTGCTGCTTTTAGGAGCGATAGCACAGTGGTTGGGCTTTCGCCTTTCACGCGGCCAACCCGTGTTCGATTCCTCCGCTCCTCTCAGAGAGCCCAGCAAGCTACTGAGAGTATGGAGCCTGCGCGGCAGAGCCTGGCAAGCTACCCGTGCAAATTGGGTATGCCAATAACAATAACAATAAGTCTCTCAATGAGAGACGTTACTGGTGCCCGCTCAAACAAATCGATGAGCAATGGGATGACAGTGACAATGACAGTGAGATTCTTTTATACTGTAGAACTCCACATTCAGATAAACCAGTATCTGAATGACTATTTAACATAATCCAAAACTGGATTAATATATTAAAATCTAGATAGTTGCTAATATTGATGGGACCAGCAGACACACACAGGTTATCCATAAAAAGAAAGTAAATTAGTGCATAGGACTTATCATGCTATGGTGTGAGAGTGGTGCCAGTTGTTTGAAGTACAACCAAGTTATAACTCCTCATCCACATCCCTCAACTCACATTCCCTGATCCCCATGATTGTATATAATTACTAAGGAAATTGTCATTTCTCAAGTTTGAGAATTACATAATTATACATTTACTTAAGGTGAAGTTGGGTAGTATAATTATATATAATTTCATTTATGAGTTATATGCTCATATAAATATATTATACAATTAAATAAAATGGGGAATGGGCAATGAAGACAAAGTCATCAAAAGAACATGTTTTCAGATATGGATAGAAATTAAAAGGGGCATAACATAAATATTTTAATTCTGGAAACTGGTATTTACTCTTATTTAAATTAAAAGTAAGAACAAAATTAGGATTGAAAGTTCTTAATATTACTTCTTTTCAGAGGGTATATACATCCACAGCAATTACAATGCAGAAAAACATTGGACTTTATAAGAATTCTGGGCTAAGAATTTATCTCTCTCTCTATATATTAACATTTAAAAGATATTTGACAATCTTAAACAATGTTTAAAGTTTGCCATGAATTTTTTCCTTCAATAAAGCAACTATAGGCAGCCAGGAATTACTCCTAGCAAAATTAGGGATGAAGAAGAACTTGTCAAAGAAAATCTGCCAAATGACTCCTGAGTTAAGAAAGTGGTATCTTAAGTGGACAATAAAGCTTGTATTCATGGAGACTACCCTTAGCTCCCAGAGTCAATTCTACAAGTGGTGAAAAAAACTTTTGTTCTCATATATGTATAATTTCATCATCACACTAGTTGAAAACTGTTCTTACTTCTTTTAGATGGACAAATCACAAGATCTTTCCACTTTATTTCTTAGCACTGATGGTGAAAAAGGAGATGATTAGTTCTACATTTATTGTAACCAACTCTTTAGGAATGCATATCCTACAAGTACGGTGATTTACCCCTATGTGAATGTCAGTTCTGGATATATGGAGTTTATTATTTAACTATTTTCATAGTTTACCTTATTTCATATAGTTTATATAATTTCAAGCCATGAAAAACACATTATCCAGTGCTGATGTTGTCACCACGACAATTTAATGTCAGAAAAAAAATGTATGGAAAGAAAAGAAAACACATTGAGAATAATGAGATTTGACCTACCAGCTTTTAGTTGCAATATATTAGTATAGTGAGTTGAGATGACATACTTTGATAATTTAAAAAAATTATCTACTCAGATATCACCACACTTTTATCAGTAAGATCTACATAAAATTACTTTGAATCAGCAACATCATAACCAGAAATTCCTGTAGGCTCTAAAAGTAGTCTGAGAAAGGAAGCAGAGGAAAAGGTGACAAACACATTTGGCTGAGGGCAATGGGCAGAACTGCTAATGTGAAGTATACATTTTTCCTTAATTTTTCATAAAAAAACAGAGAAGATAATACCCTTCCTGGATAAATATTAGAGTTAATAAATTTAATTTTATTTTATATGAAATTTCCCGTGTTTGCTAGAATGCCATTTATACTGTCCCTGGGTGACCATTTAGTCAGGGTTCCCTGTGTTTTGCTTTTGATGGTGATTTCCTTTGGAGATAATGGTCTAGGTATTTTTCAGCTATTCTCATAATAATTATGCTAGGAATGAGTCAAAATAAAAAAAGAAAGCTGAGGGGCTGGAGAGATAGTACAGCAGGTTGGAAATTTGCTTTTCACCCGGCTGACCAGTGTTCAATTCTTGGCATCTCATGTGGTCCCACAAGCACTACCAAGAGTACTCCTGGGTACGTAGTCAGGAACAATCCCTGAGCATCACTCGGTGTGCTCCCAAAACCGAAGAGGAAAAAGGAAAGCTGACAGTGTTGTTATAGGATTACCTTCATCTTTCTACCTAATATTCCCCTGGCCATCCTCCATCCCAGCCCAGTGAACCACTGTGGCATGGTACCTTGGCCAGAAGCTTATTTGGATCCAAAACTATATCTCTTACTCAATGAATATGATGACCAATTTCCCAATAAGAGAATGGGAAGATTATATAAGATCACATACTCATAGGGAATTTCTGGTTCCAATTATTTTATCACTACTCTAAAATATTTTGAATGCCTATTTTATCAGGCTTATGCCATGTGATTGAATGCTATCTTCAATTTAGATATTAATAATTTACCTATCATACATCTATCATGTGTCAGTACTCAGCCATACTTACACACCTCCTAGACTAAGAATGCCATTACTTTTAAGAATTGCTTATTTAGAGAGAAGAAGCCGGGCGTTCTGGTGAGCAACGCGGCCAGAGAATGCTCCAGACCTGAGACTGGGCCAGCAACACCGGGGATCCAGATGAAGGAGGTGCAGCCACCACACCTTCTCCAGATGGAGCCCTGGTGACACTGAGAAGCAACTGACACGGCTCCGGGATGCGGGACTGGGACAACTTCGAAACAGCGGGGCCGCATTTTCTAAAAACTGAAAACATATAATCTTTTAATGGAAAACTAATTATCAAATGCTTTCTTGGTAGTAGGGCTGTATTTCTTGGGGGGAAACTCCAACAACAATAGTGAGTTTTGTGTTGAAATATGGAACGCAATCAAGGTAAAGAGAAAATGAAGTGAAATTCATCAATTATACAGTTGGGGGTGGGGGGGCGGGGGCGAGGGGTATACTGGGGTTTTTGGTGGTGGAATATGGGCACTGGTGAATGGATGGGTGTTTGAATATTGTATAACTGAGACATAAACCTGAAAACTTTGTAACTTTCCACATCGTGATTCAATAAAAATTAAAAAAAAAAGAATTGCTTATTTATATTGAGGCAGATGTGTCTTTTTGAAATTTCTTCCCACAAGTCTCCTTTTAATCTCTTTTTTGTTTTTATTTCTTTTTCTTTTTAATTCCTGGGAGCAGGTAGCTACTCAAATATATGAAGATGCCTAACAAGTTCTCCTCAGGTGACCACTTTATTGAGTTTCTCCACTTTTTTCCATATGACAAAACTATAAATTATTTTTACCTTTATCTAAACATGTTCAAGTTCTTCTTAATGTTGAGTGTCAGAGAAGGCAACAAAAACCCCTCAGACATGACCAAACTGTCCACAGAGAAGATTATCTTGTATTATTCAGTCAGTCTCCTCCAATGATGCCCTTTTCTCAATCACTAGTTTCAATTAATGAAACTAATACTGGTTGAATACTAGACATTAAACAAAAAGAGAAAAGTATTTTTGTGAAATTCCATAAAGTGGGATTTATTTTGTCTATCATCCTGTAACTAGCACTACAACCTCAAAGCTCACCCAAACTACAGTTAGGATCCCATTCCTGCACCCAACTTTTATGTTCAAAAGAAGCATGGTGCTACTGTTTATTCAAAGAAGAACTGGTGATGTGTGAAGAGGTGATTGGTCTCTCAAAGAGGTATGAATATGTCTAATCATAGACAAAACCTATAGCAAAACCTGGGAGTGTTTCTAAGAGAATCACTTAGAAAGGTTGCAGTATCTGTAGGAATATGTACTTGTAGTCTACTGTCCAACTGTACATTTGTTCACATCTCACTCATGCTGCCTTTCATTTCACCTCAGTGATATTAAGTTCATTTCTTTTTGGTGCTTTTTACCACATGGAACACACATGATTTACTTGATAAATTAATATGCATTCAGTTATAAAGAATGAAGATTCAAGCATCCAAAGTTCTACTAGCTTCACCACTGTTTATCTAGACCAGAGGTTCTCAACCTTTGCTTCTTATTTGAATCACCAGGAAGGATTTTAAATTTCTCAATGTCTTTCTAATATTCATTATGATTGAGTGTGAGACCACAACTATGACAATCACATCAGCTAATCCCTAGGCTTCAGTAATTTTAAATTTCTTTAGATATGAAATCAGTGTTGAGAATCACTGATCTAGATGACCCTGAGCAAGTTACTCAACCTTTCAGTATCCCAGTTACTTCAATATACAAAATCAAGATAATAATGACTGCATCCTAGAGCTGTGGTAGGGATGGAATGAACTACTATACTTAAAGTGCTTTACCAAGTGCCATGTACATAATGTGTTTCCTAATAGTGCTCTCATATACTGCCTTATTACTTTAATTATCATTATCTCCATTACACCTTTGTCAATCCATTTACTTTTCATATAATATTTATAAGAAAAAATTATAAGAGAAGTTAGTTAAAGTCCTCTCACAGGAATATTTTTTCACATTATTTTAAGCTCTTTTTTTAAAAAGTAATATTTTCTTTGAAAGTTAATAAACCTAAGGGTGATGTATGGGCTGGAGCGATAGCACAGCGGTTGGGCGTTCGCCTTTCATGCAGCTAACCCGAGTTCGATTCCTCCGCCCCACTCGGAGACCTCGGCAAGCTACCGAGAGTATGGAGCCCGCGCAGCAGAGCCTGGCAAGCTACCCGTGTGTATTGGATATGCCAAAAACAGTAACAATAAGTCTCTCAATGAGAGAGGCTACTGGTGCCCGCTCGAACAAATCGATGAGCAATGGGATGACAGTGAAGGGTGATGTGTAAGAAGTACTACTATTGAGAAATTGAAGGAAAGAAAAGCAGCACACTTTAATGAGAAATTAGACAAATAAAGGTGATACTATTAACCTTAGAGAGTCCAGAAATCATCATGGAAATTGTCTGTTTTCTCACCATTCACTTCGCCAAACTTTCCAATCTAGTTTCTAATTCCATCATATCACCAAACAGCTCCTGCAAGGTTCACCACAAATCAGAGGGCAACTTTCTTTTCTTATTCTACCTGACCCCTTCAGAGGCATTTAATGACTTATTTCTTGAAACTTTTTTATAGCTTTTATGACACTACAATAACCCAAGCTTTTGTTTCATTTTGTTTTGTTTTTAACATCTCTTGGTCACTCTTCAGATTTATTCTTTTTTGTTTATCTTAAAATGAGAATTCCCAAGGATTTCACCTAAAACTTCTTTCATTTTTACTCTGAACTCTCACATTACAGTACTATGCATGCCTAAAGCTTAATTTAAATGCAATGACTTAATATTTATACATTCAAGTCAGACTATTGTGATGAGTTCTAGGTGTGTTTTGCCAATTATCTAAGTATCTAAGTACTTTAATACCCCAAACTCAACATGCCTAAGAATAAACCTATATTCTTACCTCTAATACCCTGCCCCTTTCCATTATTTCTTGCATCTATAACTAACCATCCGCTGCCCAACACAGAAATCTAACAAATCTGTGATACCATCCCCCCTAAGTAACTTTTTTTTATTTTTTATTTTTACTTAGTGAATTACCATGAGGGTACAGTTACAGATTTATACATTTTTGTGCTCGTGTTTCTCATACAAAATTCGAGAACCCATCCCTTCACCAGTGCCCATTCTCCACCACCAGTAAACCCAGCATCCCTCCTACGCTCCCCAATCCCATCTCCCCCCACCCCACCCTGCCACTGTGGCAGGGTATTACCTTTTGTTCTCTCTCTCTAATTAGGTGTTGTGGTTTGCAATAAGGTGTTGAGTGGCCACTGTGCTCAGTCTCTAGTCTACATTCAGCCCGCATCACCCTTCCCCCGCATGGCCTCCTACCACATTATACTTGGCGATCCCTTCTCTGAGTTGCCCTCTCCCCAGAATGTGAGGCCAGCCTCCAAACCATGGAGTCAACCTCCTGGTAGTTATTTCTACTATTCTTCTATTCTTGGGTGTTAGTCTCCTACTCTGTTATTCTATATTCCACAGATGAGTGCAATCTTTCTATGTCTGTCTCTCTCTTTCTGACTCATTTCGCTTAGCATGATACTTTCCATGCTGATCCAATTATATGCAAAATTCATGACCTCCTTTTTTCTAACAGCTGCACAGTATTCCATTGTATAGATGTACCAAAGTTTCTTCAACCAGTCATCTGTTCTAGGGCACTCGGGTTTTTTCCAGATTCTGGCTATTGTAAACAGTGCTGTGATGAACATATAAGTGCAGATGTCATTTCGACTATACTTTTTGGTTTTTCTGGGATATATTCCCAGCAGTGATATTGCTGGGTCAAATGGGAGCTCAATTTCTATTTTTTTGAGAATTGTCCATATTGTTTTCCAAAAGGGCTGAACCAGTCGGCATTCCCACCAGCAGTCTAGAAGGGTTCCTTTCTCCCCACATCCTCTCCAACAGCGGTTGCTTTTGTTCTTTTGGATGTGTGCTAGTCTCTGTGGTGTGAGGTGGTATCTCATGGTTGTTTTGATCTGCATCTCCCTGATGATTAGTGATGTAGAGCACTTTTTCATGTGCCTTTTGGCCATTCGTATCTCTTCCTTGGGAAAGTTTCTGTTCATTTCTTTGCCCCATTTTCTGATGGGTTGGATGTTTTCTTCTTGTAGAGTTCGACCAGTGCATTATATACCATTGATATCAACCCCTCATTGATGGGTATTGTGTAAATATCCTTTCCCATTCTGTAGAAAGTCTTTGTATTCTGGTCACTGTATCTTTTGCGGTGCAGAAACCTTTTAGTTTAATGTAGTCCCATTTGTTGATCTGTTTCCACTTGGTTGGCCAGTTGCATGTCATCTTTGAAGATACCTTTATCTTCAATATCGTGGAGGGTTTTGCCCACCTCATCTTCAATGTACCTTCCCATAAGTAACTTTTAAAGTATTTCTAGAATATATTTTTCTGTTTCACTATCTGAATCCAGGCTGCCATCAAATCTCTAACACAATCATGTTACTTCAATGATTTCAGGCTGAAGACAATATGATTATATAGGTTTTGTATAGACCCTGATTGCCTCTAATATTTTCTCCTATTAATGCCCTCAACTTCTCAAACCTTTCTCAGAGAAGAGCTTTCTCCTCTTTCAAACCTGTGCATACAATTCCCTCGGTACACCCTAGCCCGACACATACCTGCCAATCATGCACTGCTGAGAAGAGTCACTTTAGATCTTAATCCAAGCACCACCTTCTTAGGAAAACTTTCCCTCAAGGAATTCCTCTGTCCCTGCTCTACTTCAGGTTCCTTTATCATACACTTTTGAGGAACATTATAACTTTTTCTTTAGGGAGCTTAACTCAATTTGTGATTATTCATTTAGTGTGAATACTTAATCAACATCTGTTGCTCCAGTGACTACAAAGGTCGAAAGGAACCATTGTGTGTCTTTCTATAAAATGAGTGCTTCTATCTCAAGGAAGAATATCTGATGTTATTTGTCAACAGGACCACCAAGTCAACACCTCCTTATCTCACTTTAAATCTGCTTTTCACTGTACCACAATATTCTAGATATGTTTTGTAAATCAACTCTGAAAATTCTTCCTTCCTTCCTCCCTCCCTCCCTTCCTCTCTCTCTCCCTCCCTCCCTCCCTCCCTCCCTCCCTCCCTCCCTCCCTCCCTCCCTCGCTCCTTCCTTCCTTCCTTCCTTCCTTCCTTCCTTCCTTCCTTCCTTCCTTCCTTCCTTCCTTCCTTCCTTCCTTCCTTCCTTCCTTCCTTCCTTCCTTCCTTCCTTTTTTTGTTTTTGGGTCTCACCAAGTGGTTATAGTGGTTACTATTGGCTTTTGTGCTCAAGAATCATTCGTGGTGGGCTTGGGGGATCATATGGAATATGATTCAATCATATGGATTGAACTCAGATTGGTTGCATGCAAGGCTATAGCCCTACCTATTGTATTATCTTGCTCAGCCCCCAAATATTCTTTAGTCTTAATCTAGAACTTCCATATTGCTATTTTTCATTTAAAATGTTTGGTTTTAAAATGCAATGCTGGCGTCTGGAGTGAAGCTCGTGCAGCTGCAGAGAGGCGCACACATGTGCGGCCCTGGGATCACATCTTGGCGGCAGGTGGGGCCGGTGCCACCCACGTTCCCAAGAGCATTCTCAGAGTCCTATTGCTGCAGTTCGTAAGCCCCATCTGTGGTCGTCATAATATGGCGGTCACCACGCCCTTCACCCCAGACAAGGAAGAGGCAAGAAAGAGAAATACCTTTCCCCTCCTGGACAGACATGGGGCCGTGGCTTAGTTCTCAGTCTGGAGACATTCTACGAGGAGCTGCCCATGCCGAAAGTAATTTAGCTGGGGCCTGGAAATGTGTATCTTATGGTGATTCAATTAAAAAAAATGTTTGGTATTTCAGTTCACTGTATAATAAGTGGATTGAACAGCATTCTTCTTAGTACATCTGCATCACTTTGGGTTTATTTGAAAATGTAGATCCAGAGAAAATGTAGATCCTTGACCCTCTTCATAGCTAGAAAATCTGCACATCTCTGACTGAGACCAAATGATAAATTTTTAGCAAGCATAGCATGAATTATCTGCATATTAGATTTTGAGAGAAAAATATTTTACTGCTCTCATTTAGGAATCAAGGTGTATATGTTATCTGAGTCCTGACAACTTCTATATAAATTTCCAAAAAACATCTGGTATTACTCAGGAAAGAGGCTTTATTATGCTCTTCAAAAAGGAAACACTTTAAAATAAATCTATAAATATATAGGAAATCTATAAATATATAGGAATAAAGAATGACAAAAATGAAGAATGCTTATGAGATTCCATTGGCTTGACCCCCAAACATTATGGTACAATAAAGAAATGTGAGACATTACAATAGCCAACATATTATAATAATTCTAAAATGTCACTGTCACCGTCACTGTCATCCTGTTGCTCATTGATTTGCTCGAGCGCGCACCAGTAATGTCTCCTTCGTGAGACTTGTTACAGTTTTTGGCATATCGAATATGCCCTGGGTAGCTTGCCAGGCTCTGTCATGCGGGCAGGATACTCTTGCTAGCTTGCTGGGCTCTCCAAGAGGGGTGGAGGAATTGAACCCAGGTTGGCCAGAGTGCAAGGTAAACGCCCTACCCATTGTGTTATTGCTCCAGCCCAATTCCAAAATGACATATAATAAATGACAATAATAAATAGAGGGCCCAAAGATAGTACAGGGCTTAATGAATTTTAGTTACGTGCAGTTGAGCTGGGTCAAGTCCCTGGCACCCTTGTGGTCTGAGCACTGCCAGGAGTGAGCCCTATGCACATTGCTAATAGTACACCTGAGACTACTAGTTGTACCTCTCCCCATGTCCCCACAACAGCAACTGATTTTTCCAGAAGTAATTCGTAAAAATTTATTTGTATAAAAGCTCAAACTAATTCTACCCTTTTCTTTTCTCTTTTTTTGCAGCCTGGCAATCAAATTTGCCTTATTTTGCTGTCTTGAAAAGAATGACAAACAAGTTTGGTTTCTAGCAGTCAGGACAGAAGGCAGTGTCTTGTTAAAAAGACTCATGTTTTGAACATTGCCAGACACACAATTTCACACCTTGTCATGGAATGCAGGTAGCAGACACTTTCTAACCATTTGAGTAGAGAGAGACCAAGTGGAATATTCGTCCCTCACGTCAGCAGTTGGGTGTCTCTTCCTAGTGAGTTAGTGGCAAACAACTGAGAGTGTAGACCAGGAAGAACAAACCATCAGCAGTAAGCTTGAGACCAACTGAAGTGGGTCTTCTATTCCTGCTTTATGTTGGACCTGGGGAGACCCAAGTGATTAAGAAAAGCAGAGGTCACTGGGCATTCTACGCTGCTAATTCTTCCTATCTTTTAGTGCCTGGTTTCTTTACTGAGTTCTTGGTTATTCACTGACCCCAAACTAGAAAGCAAGTCAAGACCACATACATACAAGAACAAAGGACTTGTGATCATAGAGCAAGAAGCTGAGGCAACGACCTTTCACATTTGGCTAACTAAATCCTTGATGGTGGCTCATAATTGAATTGTTAGGATTACACAGAAGATGTGGTTGGATAATGATTCAAGACTATTAACTCCAATTTACAAATGTTTTCCAGGGAAAGATTTTAAGGTATTCATCATAATCTTGAAATATTTTATTACTGATAGATTCCATGTAAGTGCTAAGTTAAATATTACCCTATATCACTTGTATCACTTGTAGTCCCGTTGGTCTTCGATTTTGCTCGAGTGGGCGCCAGTAACGTCTCCATTTGTCCCTGTCACGTGCTAGTGCAGCCCGATGATATCTGCTTGCTCCAGGAACAAGAAGAACCTCAAATCGTTCATTCAGGGATTTAATGAAGAAATCTGACCATCTAGTTGGTGGGCGGCCACGAGGTCTTCTGACGTCCTGTGGAATCAAGTCGGTAACAGCTCTAGTCCAGTGGTTGTCTCTGAATTGCATTACATGACCGGCCCATCTGATTTTTCGTGCCTTGGCAAACAAGACAGAATGCCTGATTTTTGACCGTCAACGGAGGTCAGAACTCCGGATTCCTTCTCTCACTTGAGTGAGACATGATATTCCTAGCATAGCTCTTTCTATTCCTCTTTGGGATACCCAAATAGCATTCTCATCCTGTTTGCATAGGGCCCAGGTCTCTGAGGCATATGTTAGTGCAGGAAGAATGGTGGAATCAAAAATATGTGCCCGGAGTCGGAGGTTCTTCATTCTCTTAACCACTTCTTCGACACTCTTGAAGGCATTCCATGCTGCTCTCTTCCTCCTGCACAGTTCTGGCACCAACTTATTCCTCATGTTGATTTCTCGACCCAGGCGCACATAGCTGCTGCATTCGGAAATGTTCATTCCATTGAGAGCAAATGGAGCTTCAGGGACTAGTTCGTTTTTCATGAACATCGTCTTGTTGAGAGTCAGCTGCAATCTGACCTTTCTACACTCGTGGTCGAAGTCAGCCAGCATTTGTGCTGCTTGGCTAATGTTTGGTGTTATGAGAACGATGTCATCAGCGAAGCAGAGGTGTAATTGCCGACTGTCTATCTTCACTCCCATTCCTTCCCATTCTAGTCGTCGCTTGATGTTCTCGAGGGCGGCACTGAAAAGTTTCAGTGAAATGGTAACACCCTACCGCACCCCTCTCTTTACATCAATGATCACTTCCTTGTAGAATGGTGAGATCCTGGTGGTGAATCCACAATACAATTACCCTATAAGTAGAATAACATGTATAGATATAGACATTGAATTAGTTTACCAGAAAGTTGAAATAGTAATTTCAATGCTTTTTTTTTCATATGCTCAAACTCTGCCTTATTGCTGCCTTATTACTGTCATACTGCACTCAACTTTGAAGACCACTGGTCTAGACAGAGAGTTGCTTCTATACGTATGCTAAGGAGCCAAAATGTCTACTTTCATATTTCTATTTTTCTTGCTCAAATTGAGAAAGCAGATTTTCCTTCTAGAATCAATTATTTTCAAATAAGCAACTAATTTTGTTTCTGGTGACAAGAAAGGGCTGAGCTTTTTAGGTCTGGCTCTCCTGTGTTATCCTTTGTATAAGGGTTCACGGATTAGGTTGAGTGGGAAAAAAGGGGATGATTGCCCTTTTCTTTATTCTAATTCACTCAGAACAAAATACAAAGCCACCTTTTAAGAAATCATCCTGTTCTCTTTAGAATAATGGATGGCTAAAGAATGTTTTAAAAAGGCAGGTGAAGAATTTAATTTTGACACTCCAGGTAGACCACGGGTATTGATGTGAAACGGCTACCTTCACTAAGATTGGCACCAACATTCACCAATGCATTCGACCCCATCTTCTTTTTCTTACCCAGAGAGGGGAAAGCTGGACCACCAGAAAAGGAACCTGATTCTACTGGGAGATACAAGCTAGAATCTGACAGTTCAGCTCTCAATCACAGGTGTCTTATGGCTTCTTGCATTGCCCTATTCAGGCAGGGATAGAAGAAGTCATATGATATAGGGAACAAAAGGGATGTGGACATCTTCAGTAGGTATGCGTTGTGAGGCAAATCACAACCCTAGGATCAACCACTTCACAGTGAAAGCTTGTAGTGGCCCATGCTAAAGAATGTGACCACACTCAGAATTTATGATGCCTGGGGTGGTGTCCAGGCAGGCAAGACACTGCACCCTATTACATGAGTCTAACTGCAGTCCAACATTCACAGAGATCAGAGCCAGAAGTCCTACAGGGAAACATTATCAGTAAAGTTTCTCTACAAGATCAACTGACCAACCTGCTATGGATACTTGTCTTTATCTTTTCTTTTCTTTTCTTTTCTTTTCTTTTCTTTTCTTTTCTTTTCTTTTCTTTTCTTTTCTTTTCTTTTCTTTTCTTTTCTTTCTATATGGCAACCCACAATTTTGTTTGTTCTTGCCTTCCATAAGAAAATGACTTCTGTCTTTATATAGATTATGTATTTTTTTTCTAAAAAACATTCAACTGCTTGAAAGTACATAGATGACAAAACTATCTTGTCCTGATTTCTTAAAAGCAGGGCAAATTAAGGTTTCCTATGCCCTGATAATCTGTATATTTTTTAATTTTTTTTTTATATTTTGGGGCTTTGGGCAACAGTGCTTGAGGTCTACTCCCAGGCATGCCGAGGACTGAACCCAATTTCCTGCATACAAAGCATGCACTCTAGTCCTTTTAGTCCTCTCCCTATTCAATACTCTTCAGCACTTACCATTCTTTTGCAGTGGGGGCTTATGGAAAGTAACATGTCTTAACTGCAGTCCTTGTATTCAAGAATACTGGTTGGATGAGCATAGGACATCATCAGATATTCATCTGAAAGGATAGACAGTGTGCAATGAATGCTTTAATTAGTGAGTTCTGAGTAAAAAGCCTTCTTTACAGATCCTGTATTTCTGACTGATTCCACTGATCTTTGCGTGACTCTCTACTTTTACCTATAATCTATTCCTATGACTCTAAATTACAGAGATAACCATTTTGGGGACAGAGGCCACTCTTACCCAGTGTGGGCAGACAGTATTTAGACTGGTAGAGCCCAGGGCCCAGCAGGGCCATACCCAGCAGTTCTTAGAGGGAATGTGGTATGAAAAATTGAACTCAGGGCCTTGCACAAGCACTTTGCATGTGCTCTACTGCTGAACCATCTTTCCAGCCTTAGGATACCCATTGTGAATGTTTGATATAGAGGCTAGAGTGATAATACAGCATGTTAGGTTTTGCCTTGCACACGACCAACCGGGTTCTGTCCTCAGCAACCCATAAGGTTCCCTGAATATCACCAGCAGTAATTCCTGAGGGCCTAGCCAGGAATAACCCCCAAACACCTCCAGGTTCAAAAAAAAAAACAAAACAAAAACAAATAAGTGCTTGGTCTAAACTCCTTCAAATTTTTTCCCCTAGGGTTTTTTTTTTAATAGTTTTATTTACACACACCAAATAAGGGATGATAATATCACATATACTGTTCTGGATTCTCCACTCCCCAACTCCTTCTCAGCAAATGGAACATTTTAGGGCAAGTTCTGTGGCAGTGATGGGGTTAAAGTTAAAGGGATCAAAGCCAAAGATCCAGGCTTCTTCTTCTCTTTGTATGATAAACTGTCTGAAGACTAGCCAGCCCTTGTAATAACTGAAGGGTCATGTTCTTTCTTGTTCTTCTTTGGATTGTTTTCTACAATGCTCATACTCGTGTTGTCTAGGTGACAGGTGAAAATTTAGAAGAAAATGTACAAGAAAAGTTGTGAGGAGAGAGGAGAGAAAACTCTTCCAACAAACCTTGCCTCTAATCCTTATGTTCCATCCTGGTTTATCAAAAAGCTCATCATTCTATGACCCATCATGAGTACTGATAATAAAATGACCTTATATGAAACTTCCTGAAACACCACCGGTGGTGGTGTTTTGGGATAGATGTGCTGAGGGAGATAGAACTGAAATCGACCGTTCTACCTTCTGGATTATCTCTTTAGTCCCATAAGTAGATTTTCCTTACTATATGTTTTTAAATCAGATGACATTGTTGTGTTCCCATTTGGACATGGTATTGTGAGGAGCCTAGCAATCACCCTGAGGAGTATTTGATATGCCCAAAACAGTAACAATAACAGGTCTCATTCCCCTGACCCTGAAAGAAGCCTCCAATCATTGGGATGGACGAGTAAGGAGAGGCTGTTAAAATCTCAGGGCTGGGACGAATGGAGACAATGCTGGGGCCTGCTCCAGTGAATCGACGAACAACAAGATGACATTGACACAGTGATATATGAAACTTATGTTTGTTCAGTGAGGTGGTTGCTGCCTCATCACTTCAAAGTGAGGGTAAGGGACATGACTGACATAGAGATTTTGTACTCTTGAGAATCCTGATTGTCATCTCATTGTGGAATCTCCCTCACAGTTTTCTGTTGTATTTACTTTGCAATTTCCTGCAACAACGCACAGAGACCTCCCTCAGCTTGTAAATCCTGACTGCAGTGACTACTGGGATGAGTCACCATCCCCCTACAGGGAGAGATCTGCTGCCACTCCCTGGAGGTGTTGTCTGAAGATTGTCTACAATTGTCAGATCAGTCATCTTAAAAAGTGCTGAGTTTATAGATTGGCAGAAGATTGATTGGCCCAAGATAGCTTGGCCCCAGGTTTACTGGCCCCAAATAGGTAGGCCCCAAAAGATTGGCCCGAGAGTTTGGCCAAAGATTGATTTGCCCCATATTGATTGGCCCAAGATAGATTGGCCCCAGATAGATAGGCCCAAAATAGATTGGCCCAAGATAGAATGGCCCAGGATAGATTGGATCCAGAGAGTTTGGCTCCGAAGAGATTTGCTCCAGGTAGATTGTCTCAAGATAAATTAGCTCCAGATAGTTTGGCCCCAGAGAGATTGGCCTAAGATAGATTGCCCCCCCCCCGCCCCATAGATTGGCCCCAGATGGATTGGACCCAAATAGATTAGCCCAAGATAGAAAAAAAAGTGCTGAGTTTGTAAAATTTTCATTTTGTTGGTAGAAATACTATCATTCTAGTTGAGTCCTATGGTGAGCACAATAATGTTTCTGCCCAAGATATTCCTAACTCTTGGAATTTGTTTTTAAAATGATTTTTTTTGGGGGGAGAGCACACTCAATGGTGTTCAGGGACAAGAGGCCTCTCCTTATCTGTACTCAGTGGATCAGGTGATGCTGGGGTCCAAACCCAGAGCCCTAGCATGCAAAGAACATGTTCTAGTCCTCTGAATTCTCTACTAGAACCTTCCTGGAATTTATAAATTGTTCTCCGATATAGCAAAAGGCATTTTACAGGTAAGGTTGATTTAAGATATGTAGATCACCCTAAATTTTTTAGAAATGTCCAGTCTAATCACAAGGTTCCTGCTCAAAGGGAGAGAGGAGGGCCAGAATCAAGGAAAATGTGGTGTCAGAATCAGGGATTGTAGTCAAACTTTAAAAAACTATGCTGCTAGCGTAAAGACAGAGGGAAGTGATATAAGTAATGCACTATTAGAAAGTGAAACAGGCAAAGAATAAAATTCTCATGTTCCAGAAAGAACAAATCATATGGATCCTTGATTTCAGTTAAGTACGACTGATTTCAAGAGTTCTGATTTTTTAAAAATAGTTGTTAATGGGTTTTTTGTTTGTTTGTTTGTTTGTTTGGGGAGACACACCCAGCAATGCTCAGGGGATCTTCCTGTCTCTGCACTCAGGAATTATTTCTAAAAATGCTCAAGGGCACCCCTCAGATTTACGGCCGATCTGTCAGAAGAAACCCTCTGAGCCCGAAGACAATGGTGGGACATAGTGAAAAAACTCAATGAAATGAATGCCTCACCAAGAATACTTTATCCGGCTAAACTCTCACTCAAACTCGAAGGAACCATACACTACTTCTCGGATAAACAACAGCTCAGGTCCTTCATAGACTCAAAACCAATCTTGAAAGAAGGTCTAAAGGGGCTACTGTAAGACAAGGAGGAGCCCCATAAGAACAACAAATACCACAGAAAGATGACACAAAACCACATCACAATAATCTCTCTCAATGTCAATGGCCTAAATGCACCTATCAAGAGACACAGAGTGGCTAAATGGATCCGGAAATTAAACCCAACATTCTGTTGCCTGCAAGAAACACACCTGAACAAACAGAGTAAACATAGACTCAAAGTCAAAGGATGGAAAACAATCCTCCAAGCAAACAACCCCCTTAAAAAAGCTGGAGTGGCCATCCTGGTATCCGACAACATAGATTTCAGGATGAAAAAGATCAAAAGGGACAGCAAAGGTCATTTTCTGTTTATCAAGGGATATGTACAACAGGAAGAAATCACACTCTTAAACGTATATGCTCCTAACGAACGACCGGCTAAATATTTAAAACAACTCCTAACAGACTTCAAAGAGGACATCACTAACAGCACAATTGTAGTCGGAGACTTCAATACGGCCTTATCGCCTCTAGATAGATCCACAAGAACAAAACTCAACAAGGAAACACTGACTCTGAAAGAAGAAATTGAAGAGAGAGGCCTAATAGACCTATACAGGGCCTTACACCCCAAAAAGAAAGAATACACATTCTTTTCCAGTGCACATGGAACATTTTCTAAAATAGACCATGTACTGGGCCCCAGAACATACCTCAATAGAATCGGAAAAATAGAAATTGTATCAACCATCTTTTCAGACCACGATGCACTGAAGATAGAAGCTAACCACTCACAAACACGGAAAATCAAATCAAACACCTGGAAATTAAACAATTCAATGTTGAACAATGAGTGGGTCAGGAAGGAAATCAAGGAAGAAATCAAAAGATACTTAGAAACAAATGAGAATGAAGACACGAGCTACCAAAACCTATGGGACGCAGCTAAAGCCGTGTTAAGGGGAAAATTTATAGCTCTCCAAGCATTCCTCAGGAAGGAAGAAAGGTCCCACATAGATAGCTTGACTTCACGACTCAAGACCTTAGAAAAGGACCAGAAAAAGGACTCCAAACCAGACCGAAGGAAAGAAATAATAAAAATTAGAGCAGAAATTAATGACATCGAAACCAAAAAAACAATCCGAAAGATCAATGAAACAAAGAGTTGGTTCTTTGAGAAAATAAATAAGATTGATAAACCGCTAGCAAGACTCACAAAGAAAGAAAGAGAGAAAACTCTAATAAATCGAATCAGAAATGAAAAGGGGGACATCATAACAGAAACCAGTGAGATTCAAAAGATCATTAGAGACTACTTTGAAGGTCTTTACGCCACAAAAAAGGAGAACCTAAAAGAAATGGATGGATTCCTTGATTCCTACAATCTCCCAACACTGAAGAAAGAAGACCTGGAATACCTGAATAGACCCATCAATGTTAAGGAAATTGAAACGGTAATCAAAAACCTCCCCAAAAACAAAAGCCCAGGCCCAGATGGTTTCACTGGCGAATTCTTCCAAACATTTAAAGAAGACCTATTGCCTGTTTTCCTCAAACTTTTCCAGGAAATTGAAAAAACAGGAACTCTCTCAAACAGTTTCTATGAAGCACATATCTCCCTAATACCAAAAGCAAACAAAGACACCACTAAGAAAGAAAATTACAGACCAATTTCCCTGATGAACACCGATGCGAAGATCCTCAACAAAATACTAGCAAATAGGATCCAACAACTCATCAAAAAGATCATACATCACGACCAAGTGGGATTCATCCCAGGGATGCAAGGATGGTTTAACATTCGGAAATCAATCAACATAATCCAGCATATTAACAAAAGTAAACACAAAAACCATATGATCATATCAATAGATGCAGAGAAAGCATTTGACAAGATCCAACATCCTTTCATGATGAAAACCCTCGCCAAAATGGGGTTTGGAGGAACTTTCCTCAAGATAGTCGAAGCTATCTATCACAAGCCTACGGCAAGCATTATCCTCAACGGGGAAAAACTAAGGGCCTTTCCTCTGAGATCAGGCACAAGACAAGGATGCCCACTCTCACCACTGCTCTTCAATATAGTACTGGAAGTACTTGCGATAGCTATTAGACAAGAAAAAGAGATTAAGGGCATCCAGATAGGAAGGGAAGAAATCAAACACTCTCTATTTGCAGACGACATGATACTATATCTAGAGAAGCCTAAAACCTCTACTAAGAAACTCTTAGAAACAATAGACTTATACAGTAAAGTTGCGGGCTACAAAATCAATACCCCAAAATCCATGGCCTTCATATATGCAAACAATGAGGCAGAGGAAAGGGACATGAAAAAAGCAATCCCATTCACAATCGTGCCCCAGAAAATCAAGTACCTCGGAATCAGCTTAACCAAGGAAGTAAAAGACCTTTACAAAGAAAACTACAAAACGCTACTCCATGAAATCAAAGAGGACATGAGGAAATGGAAACATATACCCTGCTCGTGGATAGGGAGAATCAATGTTGTCAAAATGGCAATACTCCCTAAAGCATTATACAGATTCAATGCGATCCCTATAAGTATACCCATGACATTCTTCAAAGAAATGGATCAAGCAATCCTAAAATTCATATGGAACAAAAAATGTCCAAGGATAGCTAAAACAATTCTTGGGAAAAAGAGGATGGGAGGCATCACCCTCCCCAACCTCAAACTTTACTACAAAGCAGTAACAATTAAAACAGCATGGTACTGGAACAAAGGCAGAGCCGTAGACCAATGGAACAGGGTGGAATATCCCTACACACAACCCCAAATGTATGATCATCTAATCTTTGATAAGGGAGCAAGAGATGTGAAGTGGAGCAAGGAAAGCCTCTTTAACAAATGCTGCTGGCACAACTGGACAACCACATGCAAAAAAATGGTTTTAGACCTTGACCTGACACCATGCACAAAAGTCAGATCAAAATGGATTAAAGACCTCAACATTAGACCACAAACCATAAGGTACATTGAAGACAAGGTCGGCAAAACCCTCCACGATATTGAAGATAAAGGTATCTTCAAAGGTGACACGGAACTAAGCAATCTAGTAAAAACAGAGATCAACAAATGGGACTACATTAAACTAAAAAGCTTCTGCACCGCAAGAGATACAGTGACCAGAATCCAAAGACTATCCACAGAATGGGAAAGGATATTTACACAATACCCATCAGATAAGGGGTTGATATCAATGGTATATGAAGCATTGGTTGAACTCTACAAAAAGAAAACATCCAACCCCATCAAAAAATGGGGCGAAGAAATGAACAGAAACTTTACCAAGGAAGAAATACGAATGGCCAAAAGGCACATGAAAAAGTGCTCTGCATCACTAATCATCAGGGAGATGCAGATCAAAACAACCATGAGATACCACCTCACACCACAGAGACTAGCACACATCCAAAAGAACAAAAGCAACCGCTGTTGGAGAGGATGTGGGGAGAAAGGGACCCTTCTTCACTGCTGGTGGGAATGTCGACTGGTTCAGCCCTTCTGGAAAACAATTTGGACGATTCTCAAAAAATTAGATATTGAATTCCCATTTGACCCAGCAATACCACTGCTGGGAATATATCCCAGAGAGGCAAAAAAGTACAATCGAAACAACATCTGCACATGTATGTTCATCGCAGCACTGTTTACAATAGCCAGAATCTGGAAAAAACCCGAATGCCCCAAAACGGATGACTGGTTGAGGAAGCTTTGGTACATCTATACAATGGAATACTATGCAGCTGTTAGAAAAAAGGAAGTCAAGAATTTTGTAGTTAAGTGGATGGGCATGAAAAGTTTCATGCTGAGTGAAATGAGTCAGAAAGAGAGAGACAGACATAGAAAGACTGCACTCATCTATGGTATATAGAATATCAGAGTGGGAGACTAATACCCAAGAACTGTAGAAATAAGTACCAGGAGGTTGACCCCATGGCTTCGAGGCTGGCCTCACGTTCTGGGGAAAGGGCAACTCAGAGAAGCGATCACCAACTACATTGTAGTCGAAGGCCATATGGGGGAAGGGAGTTGCGGGCTGAATGAGGGCTAGAGACTGAGCACAGCGGCCACTCAACACCTTTATTGCAAACCACAACAGCTAATTAGAGAGAACAGAAGGGAATGCCTTGCCACAGTGGCAGGGTGGGGTGGGGGGGAGATGGGATTGGGGAGGGTGGGAGGGACACTGGGTTTACGGGTGGTGGAGAATGGGCACTGGTGAAGGGATGGGTTCCCGAACTTTGTATGAGGGAAGTATAAGCACAAAAGTGTATAAATCTGTAACTGTACCCTCACAGTGATTCTCTAATTAAAAATAAATTATAAAAAAAAATAAAAATGCTCAAGGGACCATATAAGATATTGAAGATCAAACCTGGGTAGGTCACGTACAAGACAAGTGCTCTGCCCACTGTACTATCTCTAGCTCCAAGACTTCTGATTTTTAGAAATGAAAGATTGCATATATATGTGCTCTTAAGCCACTAACTATATGCTAGTTTGTAATAGTAGTAGTAGTAGGAAACTAACAGTTTCCTTCTTTGTTCCTTCTTCCAGTCTATACTGTGGATAAAATGGTTGGAATCGCAGGAGCTACTATAGCCTAGAAAAGCAAAAGTCAAGGATGCACAAAGAACAGAAAACTTGCCTCGACATCTTTCTGCCATCTGCTGTTGAACTAATGCCAGCAGTTTCCTAATTTAAGAGTTCCTGTTTCATGCAGAAAGAACAAAAACAGCAGACAAATAATAAGGCTTTGGCAAAAGACACTTAGAAATAAAAAGACACCCCACCCCACTGAATGAAAGAAAATACTAGTGCACCACATATCAGATAAAAGGTTAATATTTAAGATATAGAAAGCACTCAGGAAAGCTCAACAACAAAATAACCAATATCCCATCAAACAATGGAGAGAGGAGATGAACAGACATTTGCCTGAAGAAGATATACTGACAGTCAGTGGGCATATGAGAAAGTGTTCATCATCATTTATTAGTCAGGAAACACAAATCAAAACAGAGATATCATTTCTCACCAGTGAGAATGGCACATCTCAAAAACACTGGAAATAACCAGTGTGGGTGGGGATGTGGTGAAATGGAAACCCTTCCTTATTCACTGTTGGTGTAAATGTCGCCTGGTTGAGCCTCTAAGGGAAACAGCATGAAGTCTCGGAAAAAGAGTAAAAACTTCTGTATGATCTAGCAACTCTCTTTCTTGGCACTTGTCCCCCTAAACATAAAAACATTAACATGAGAGGTATATGTCTACTCTGTTCATTGCTGCACTTAGTACAATTCCCCAGGATATGGAACCCTAAATGTCCAATCATGGAGTGTAGATAATAAGTTGTGGTGTAAAGACAAAATGAAACATTATGGAACCATAAAAAAGGTGAAATCTTGCATCTTCTGTCATTTGGATAAAACTAGAGTGAATCATGTTAAGCAAAACAATCCAGAAGGACAACTAGTATGTGATGTCACGCATCAGTGGTATACAAGGGGGGAGGAGAAATAAAGAAGGAAGAGACAGTGAGGCTAAACCCGTGGCCTTGGTTACAAAACTGAGATCGCCAAGCAGTGTGGGAGGAGAGGCAGAGGAGGCAAGGTATAAGTGATGCTAGCTCAGTGGTGGAGGGACTTGGGTATTTTGGTGATGGTGAAGGTGCAGTAATTTATTATATCAGAAACAAACAGGGACTTGAGCTATAGTTAGTGGGGTAATGATGTGCCTCGCACACATCTAACCTGGAAGCAACCCCCAGAATCCTGTATGGGCTCCCAATCCCTACCAGGAATGATCCCTAGTAAGAACCAAAAGTAAGCCCAAGTACTTCTGGGTATGACCCCCCCAACCAAGATAAACAAATAAAATATTTTATAAAAAAGAAACAAATATGAACATTATTGCAACCATGTTACCTAATCTACAATAAAAAATTTTAAAAATTTAAAACTTTATGTTTCAAATTTAAAAATTTTAAAAATTTATGTTTTATGTTTTTTGTTTATGTAAAATTTTATGCTTCACTTTGATTTCAAGTGCTTCATCTCACAAATGGAATGTAATTCTCTCTTATAAGCAATCAATAAAATTATATGACAAATCTGTTTAATAATATGGATGGATAGTCACTTTCTACAAAAATACATATCAGCTATTATGTTCAGTATAATTATATGATATATTTAAGTATGTACAAGACTGGAGCAATAGCACAGCGGCCTTGCATGTGGCCAACCTGGGTTCGATTCCTTCATCCCTCTTAGAGAGCCTGGCAAGCTAGCGAGAGTATCCCGCCTATACAGCAGAGCTGGCAAGCTACCTGTGGCATATTAGATATGCCAAAAACTATAACAAGTCTCACAATAGAGATGTTACTGGTGCCCACTTGAGCAAATTGATGAACAACAGGATGACAGTGCTACAGTGCTACATAAAAATATATTTATAAAGTTTTACAAAATATATTTAATAAAAATCTGCTTCTAAGGTTATGCTTTAAAACATTAATTGAACGTTATTATATTTTTGCATGTATTGTTATTTCTCCACTATATTTTGCTTATGCAATGAAATCATTTTTGAAGTATTTACAATACTTTGAGGGATGGAGAAGAGGCAGGGAAAGACTCACCAAAGATAGTTCTAAGAGCAAAAGAAATTGGCAAGAACAGATGTTTTGCTATAGATGGGGAAAACTAGTCAAAGACTGATAAGGAGAGGTTTTGTAATAAGGAGCAGTGCTGCAAAGGCCAAGCCAGGACAGAGAGACAATGTGTGCTTGTTGGTTTATTTCAGTGGAGTCACAAGAAAGAAGAAATAACAACATCAACCTATGAATCAAAAAAAAAAAGCTGCTTGCATTGTATCAGCAAATAAAATAAAACATGTAGTCCCAGTGACATCCTGGAATGTTTTCTAAATAATCGCCATGCTTTTAAGAAATCTCATTCCAGCCTTCCGTGTTCCCCTCCCATTATTTCTCACAGCACTTATCTGACATGCTCCATTTTTAATTTAATCTTTCTTCTTCCACAGGAATTTCAGTACCACAAAAGAAGGAAGTTTGCCTCTTTTGCTCCCTGCTTTAGTCTCACCTAGAACAGTGTCTGGTACACAATAGGTCTAGTAAATATTTATTCAGTGAATAAATCAACCACAGCCTGGATAGGTAAATATTTTCTGAAAAAGGGTTAGATACTAAGGTTTTGAGATCTAATATGCAAAACTGAGTATTAGGAGAATTTTTATATAACAACTATTAAAAATGTAAAAAAACATTTTCAGCCATTAGTCTTACAAAAACAGGCAGTGACCAGATTTGGCCCTCTGCCTTCTGAACTAAAGCATTAACAACTAAAAAAAAGAAAAAAAAGGAAGAAAAATATCATTTGTGCCATTTCTGCAACATTCAGGAACTCAGACAACCACATAAATGAGAAAGGAAACTAATAGTTAAAAATCTGCATCTCTCTATATAGAATTAGATCACTCACTTATTCATAATTTAGGGTAGCTTTATTAAATATTATTATTAAGTATAACTAACACTCATTTTATTATTAGGGATTGTTTGTACTATGCACATCCAAGAATTAGTGGTACTTTAAGAATATGTTATCTGTTAACCAAATGTATTCTTTTTTGTTGGGGGGGAGTTGTCAGTTGGGCCACAGACAGTGATACTAAGGTGCTACTCCTATCTCTGCTTGAGGGCCACTTCTAGTGGTTTTGGGGGTGCCATGTGGTACTAGGAATCAAACTGGAAACTTTTGCATGGAAATCATGCTCTTAGCTCTTTGAATTATCTCTCATCCCCGACCTCTTCAAATATATTCTTCATTCTTTGGGCAAAGTAGGCAATCAGAAGCATTTTCTCAGAAATTGGAGTGAATTTTTGCATTTAAAACTTCCATAAGGGTGCATATTTTTAAAAAATGTGTCAGACTGATTCTAGAATGGTGTTGTGCTAAATCTTTTTATTTTTTATGTTTCACTCCCCAGGATGCTTTTAAGTTTTATCTATGTTTATCCAAATCTGCCTGTCAGTACACAGATCTCACCACTGCAAAATACACCCTTAATACCCCACAGGATGCATCTGCTACATTTTCCTTATTTCCTACTTGGTTGTGGACATTTGGGTTGGTTCCAATCCCCTTCAGCTATAAACACTCTCTAATAAATCCTCTTCCACTGGGTCTCTCTCAGAACGCTTCCTGAATCTAGTGCCCTTGCCATACCCTCCCTGGCACCAACAAAGTGCAAGGACTCCCATAGCCCCCAACTCAGGACCACTTTGCTGCAGCTCTGACACTAACCATTCTCCTTTTCTGGGTATAACATGGTGGCACTGCCTTCATTTGCTTTTATCTGGTTGCTGGTGAAACAGCTTCTCTCTGCATTCTCATTGGCCAAAGGAGTTTCAGAAAGCTATACTAATTTGCTTATTTTCCCTGATGCCCTTTTCGTGTTGTCATAAAAATTTGGGGGCTAGTAATTTTTTTTGTCTTTTTGGGATACCAAAAGCAAAACAAAACACCATTCCTAGTCTGCACTGTCCTCTCTAGGATGACTTTCACCAAATTGAAATCTTAAAATGTAAGTCATGATATCAATGTTTTGATTTCATCTTAGTTACATAATAAAACCACATTTATTAGTTGTAAAAAAATAATCTTAAGAATTTGCTTACTTTATCATTTTACTAAGTTCTAGGTCTTTAGCCCATTGAAGATTAAAGATTATTTCTAGAGTCCAAGTAGATTGTGTGAGAGGCGGGGGTGTATGTTTTACATGTTGGAAGCTCAGGTTTGAACATGGTTCCCAGTGCCACATGTTCTCCTGAGTGACCCCTGAGCACAAAGCTAAGGAAGTTCTGAGCACCATCAGGTGTGCGCCCAAACCAAAATATTTTTTAAAAGAGGAAAACCTTAAGATTTTTGCTTTTTGTGGGACCACATCCAGCTGTGCTCAGGGAATTTTCTTAGCTCTGTGTTCAGGGGTCTCCTGGCAGAGCTCAGAGGACTATGTGTGATGCGAGGGAGTCAAACCTGGGTACCTGGGTTGGTCACATGTAAATCAAGCTTACGTCTATACTATATCTCCAGCACCCAAGTGCAATAATCTTAAAAATATATAATATGAGACTCAATAGTCATCTCTCAATTTTTGAAAATGCCCACTGTACTTTGAGAGGGGATAAAGAAGGCAGGGCATCTAAACTTTTCAAAATACAAAGGAAGAATAAAGTTTTTAAATAAGCAAAAGTCATTTTTACAAAAGTAAAAGTTAAAATGGAAATTCATGCTACCAGATAGTCGATCATTTTACAAAGTTATAGTAGAATAGGTGGTATATGCAAGTAGACTAAGGGCAACAAAATAATAACTGGAGAGATTATACATATGTGTGTGTTTGTGTGTATACGTGTAATTTTAATGAAAGTATAGATTTATTTTGAAGGCAGTTGACATCTTAAAAATGTTTAGTGGTTTCATGCACAAAGCATGAAAATTCTCTACACTTCTTCAGATTTCAGACCTTTAGTGTGTGTGGATATTTCCAGAACAAAATCAAATGACTATTATTCAGGGGTTAGTTTATTAAATAGAAACTAGTAGAGACACTTCAAGTAGGAAGAAAAGATTTAATCTAGAGAATTAGGACAAACGCACAGTACTTGGAAAAGCAGGAAGACTAAAGATCAATTAAGAAGGTCAACTGAATTTCAGCATATCTAGAAGGCAGAAATGTTGAGAATTGCAGAAAAATTTTGAAAAAGCAGTAAAGTAGTTTCTGTCATTTTTGGCTACCTACAGCCCACAAAGGTTTTAATTTAGAAGCTGCCTCAACCTCATGCCTGCCAATGCTTCCACTTCTGTCCACAGCTGTTACCAGGAAATGATAGCTTTATAGTTTTTCTTACAAGTTCCCCTTCCAAATGTCATGCAAATCCTTCTCATTGGCACAATCTAAGCCAACCCAGACTCCACTGACTCCCCTCCACCCCCTCCATCACCACCACCACCACCACACACACACACACACACACACACACACACACATACACACACACGGGATAAGAACATAACATGTTGACAACTATCTATCACAAACACATGCACAAAACAGAAAATTCTTAATAAGTGATCTGTAATAACTTTAAGTTTTAGAACATTATACTAAAGGCCAGGGAAGTGTCTTAAAAGGCTATTGCACTTGCTTTGCATGCAAGAAGACAATGTGTTACCCATCACCATATGATTTTACTAGAGGTAACCCCCATGCACCCACAAGTAACACTGGGAGCAACCTTTAAGGACTAAACTAGGAAGTAGTGCTTGGGCCCTGTCAGGTGTGGCCCACAAACTCAAAACCATAATTTCAACATTAATTATGATCCAAAGCAAGTATACCTAACTGGTGAACTGACAAGGCATATAATTTATCTTGGAGGTATTGCAAAGATTTCAACATTTTTGAGGCTCACTCTGAAAATAAGGTGGATTTCTCACACAAAGGATTATCTCTTGAAGATCATAGAGCCAATGGGCTATAATAATATTCTCTTTTCTCAGCTCAGTTACCAAACTGCATCCAGTTAGAACACCAAAATTTGCAGAGCAAGAAAACTAGATAACTGCACAGGCAGCAGCAGTAAACTGAGTTAAAGGAGTATCAGTGAAGTTTGTGCAATACAGTGTGTGTGTGTGTGTGTGTGTGTGTGAGAGAGAGAGAGAGAGAGAGAGAGAGAGAGAGAGAGAGAAAGAGCGAGAGAGAGAGCGAGAGAGAGCGAGTGAGAGAGAAAGAGAGAAAGAGAGAGAGTCTAAAGTTCAGATAGAGGGCAGGTAGACTTGCCTTGCATGCAGCAGACTTGGGTTCAATCCCTAGCACCCAAGTGGTTCCTCCAGCACCAGCAGGAGTGATTCCTGAATGCAGAATCAAAAGGAATCCCAGAGCACTGCCGGATGTGCCCCTCCCCCCGAACAACCAAAACAAACAAAAATAAATAAAGTGCGGGTAAAGTTGTCATCTAGGGCAGTGATCTCCTTATTCTCAATAGAGATAATTTGGTCATGTACATATAGAAATAAAAGAGGTTTTTAACATTTCTTTCCAGCATCTGAATAGGTCACTTTTATAGCTTTTGGGTACACATACCCTACTAGATAAAGCACTGATTTATCTATTCTTCTCTTTTACCATGTTGTCTCCTTTTTCTCTATCAATCTGTGCCAAATCAGATACCACTAAATACCCATTACAGGCAGCACAGCGTCTTAATCAAGACCTAGAATTTATATCTAAATAAGGGTAAACATTTATACTGACATTACCCAGAATAGAGGGGCAGATATCGAATGATCTCTCACATTCGCAGAATACAAAGAAACATAGTATGGGAATAACAACTGATTTACACAACTGAGTTTGCCACGGGCGGGGGAGGGGGAGGGGTGGCGAGGGAACTCTGAGAGAAGCAAATGCTTTGGTGGAGGGTGTGGTGTTGGAATAGTTTTTGTGAAATCCTGTTACTGAAAGTATTAGAAATAATAGTGCTTCGAATAAGCAAAGATCTATAGTCAAAACTAATAATTAAGTTCACGTGCATGCCAGGAGAGGACAGAAATGAACAGGGTTGGCCAGAGGCCTATAATGTGACCTATAATATGGAGAAGGAAAACAAATGGAGAAGTGTGGGGCTTTGAACATTGATGCCAGCTAGAAATGAGCTCCATATAGAATGAGAAATAAAGGCCCCCAGAGCCAGGGACTGAGGGCACAAACACTCTGATCCAAAAGCCAAACAGACAAACAAACATACCCCAAACCACCAAAACCCCCAAGCTAGAATCCATGACAACTCAGCCGGTGTTGGATCCCGTTTCAGGAGTCTAGCAGGAAGAGTGAGAGCTTCCAAGGCTCAGAAGTTTATGAGGCAATTATCATGAAAATAGGCGTGGGGTAAGAAGATACTACAGACAATTATTCTCAGACTTGTGATTTCTGGTCTTGAAGATTTCTCATCCTTTCCAAGCTGTGGAGGCATGGAAGGTGTTGGCAGATGATTTGAAAGGTTAGAGCACAAAGTACACATCAAGTCTTGAGAGCTTATTGCCTTGGAGAACACATTCATTCAAGTTTCTTTGGTTCATCCTAGAAACACTGCACCCTCTGGAGAGGACAGTAGGAATAGGACTCCTGGTGTGGGGTCTTGGTCTCTCTGGGAATTAGGAGTTCTTCTTGACCTCAGGGGCACAGCATCTGACCAGACAGACATAGGGTCCTGCCCTAATGAGATGTGTATTCTAGCTAGATCATAGCGAGGAAGAAAAGAAATAGGTACGTTTCTTTCTTTTTTTTCCTTTTTTTTTTCTATTTTGAGTTACACCTGGCAATGCACAGGGGTTACTCCTGACTCTGTGACTCTGCACTCAGGAATTACCCCTGGCAGTGCTTGAGGGACCATATGGGATGCTGGGAATTAAACCTGGGTCAGCTCCGTGCAAGGCAAAAGCCCTACTCGCTGTGCTATCGCTCCAGCACCAATAGGTACATTTCTGACAGTGACAATCCAATGAAAAAAAGAAAGAGATGAAACAGAATGTACTATGAGGAGCTGCTTGTAGTACAGGGAAGAGACCTGTTTGAAGGAAGTGGGCAAGCTGTGAACCTCAGCAGGGAAAACATTTCAGCAGAGGAAATACCAAATGCAAAGCTCCTAGGGGAAACACAGTACGCTGAGAAGACGGTCTAAAGACCAACGTGGTCTTTGAGAGGATTGAGCAAGAGGAAGGCTATTTAGGAGCAAAGGTTAGTGATAGAAAGAGCTCGACCTTGAAGGACCCTAAAGGTAATGGTGAGGATTGTGACCTTTAAAATAAGTTTGTTTGTTTTTTGGGGGAAGAGGAAACTGCCAGATTAATGCTTAACAAGGATCACTCTGCAGTATGGAGGATCACTGACCTGATCCTGGAATCTGATCTCCCAACCCAAGAGAAGTAGTCAGGACTTTAGTCACAAGACTCAAGTGTCAATTTTTTTTTTTTTTTTTTTTTGCTTTTTGGGTCACATCTGGCAATGCACAGGGATCATTCCTGGCTCATGCACTCAGGAATTACCCCTGGCGGTGCTCAGGGGACCATATGGGATGCTGGGATTCGAACCCGGGTCGGCGGTGTGCAAGGCAAACGCCCTACCCGCTGTGCTATCACTCCAGCCCCTCAAGTGTCAAATTTTTAGAAACTTAGAAACTAGTTGTTAAGCATGCTACTTATTTAAAAATGGAACAGTATAAATTTGAAATAAACTAGATGAAACGCAAAAATCACAAGAAATGAGAATTCATCGCCTTTCAAATATTTTGCTCTGTTTTATCATTATCTATGATCTTGAGAGTATTTGGATATTTATCTTTCATAGCCCAGTTCACCCTGTCCTAGCCACTCCCTAAACCACCAAGCCATCGTCCTGTCCCTTATATCTTTTAATAGTAGAAATACTATGTGAAAGCTTTTGGCAACTTTCCCCCTTTCATTCCCCACCACCTCCAAACTTAGATGAACTATTTGGGGTTAAGACAAGCTAAAATAGATTGGTCCAAGGTCTGCTGTGGTTTGAAGAGTGTGGCAACCTCTTCCAGAAAGAAGCCACCTTGATATACCCTTTGAGTTGATGAGAACACTTTTGTATGGATAAGACCACCAGGGTGCCTGGTGCTGCTAGTACCAGCCAGTGGAGACTGTACCTCGAAACTTTCTGTGACCTTTAGCTGCCCTTCTCCTCATTCCCTTATTATAAAACACACCCAAAGATTTTTTCTGCCATTTTCTGTATGTGTGTTGGATATTCATTGCATGTTCCTCAATTGTGCATGCTCACTTTTCCCACATGAATATGCATGAGTTTCCTGAAAAGCCACGTAAACTATTGTGTTACTCTAGTTCCACTGTGCATGCATCAAACTGAACCTCCATGTCTTTTGAAGCTTGTTTGTCAGCTTTTGCTGGTGGATATTCTTCCCAGATTAACTTGCTTAAGACCCAGTGAAGTCCCCCTTTTCTACACAGTTATTCCTGTACTTTTGGGGCATTAACTCAAATACATGTTAATTATAATGCATATAGGTGGCACTATGCATCTCCTTTCAGGACCATATTCGGCAAGGTTATATTCAGCTTGAAATTCACCATGGCAGGAGTATTTACACCATAGAAAATGCAAAGTATTGATCAAGGATTCCTATCCTTCCCCCAACAGAGAATAAACTGTTGAACACCATTGTGGCAGGAAAACAGACATAACTTGATCCATGAAAAATAGCGGCAAGTGAGGTTTCCATGTGGCACTAAAGATTGAGTCAATAGAACTTGCTGGTTTACTTGATGTGCAAAGTACCAACAATGATCTATTAGAGTTTGAATGTGAGTTTAAATAAATGTTTTTGATTTGAGAAAATGCTAAAAATAAAGCTCATTCTAAGATAATATTCAGATTTCTTAAGAAAGGTTCTTCTCTACCTAAGCTGCAACCACTGAAAATTTGCAATGTGCCTATCATGTTGACAGGCAGGAATGGGTTGGGGGTTGGAGTGAAGAGGGAATATGGGAACACTGGCAGAGGGAACTTAATTTGTTTTATGTTTTTTGCTTGTGGGTCACATCTGGTGATGCTTAGGGGTTACTCCTGGTTCTGTACTGGTGCTCAGCAGACAATATGGGATGTCAGAAATCGAACAGGTCTGCGGAATGTAAGGCAAATGCCCTAACCACTGTACTATTGCTCTGGTCCCTGGTGGAGAAAAGTTCACATTGCTGGTATTGTTTGGATTGATATTGACATATTATATGTCTAAAACTCAACTAACAATAACATTATAAATAATAGGTTTTTAATAGAAAAGAATTTTAAAAAAGGATATGTTCTTCTCTAGGGATTTGTATTTGGGTGTGTGTTTGTTTGTGTGTGCATGTGTGTGTGTGTGAATTCAGCCCCTGGGGGGAAAATCTCAATGATGGGAGAAGCCCCTGGGTAAAATAGTTTAAGCATTAAAATGCAAAGGGCTTGAAAAAATGCACCCAGGAAAGAATAATATCACAGGAAAAAATAGAATAGGTAACAGATATCTACCAGCTGCAAAAGTGTGCCAGGCAAGTATATTGAATGTTGATGCTTTCCTAACTGTCAACAATGGCTCACCTGTTGGAGTGTGAAGGAGAGTAGTGGGGGAGCAATATTGCATTAAATAAACGTCCAGCCTTTGAGATCACTGATGGCTGCTCAGGTGACCTTAAAGCCAATTTGATTGGCTTTTGACACATTTTGTCAAAGGTTTTAAGATAAGTATTTCTTCTCTAGGGCAGCAACTACCAGAACCTGTCAGGTACACAAAAAATGACTCATGTTTTTGTGTGTTTAGCACCTGCTATGGTGTCCAATGCAAGGCAGATATTCAGTGTCCAAGACAGCCTTGACCCTAGTTTAGGATGTTTTTTGGAATCTGAAAGTCTTTGGAAACAGTACATATGTGGGAATCGGCAAGTAAAGTCAGCCATTTCATCTGGATTTGGGTGTTCTATCCATTCCAGTGAAAGCTGTAGCTGAAAAGAACGGAGTCATTTATTGAAACACATGAAACTTCCTATCTAGGTATAGCCTTCAAACCTGTTAAGCTAGTTCTGTTGTTGCTAATGACTTTTTGAGGAATTATGGAATAGCAGAGATACAACCTTTTGGAAGTCCAGTGCACTAGCCATTGTTCAACAGAGCCAGGCAAGACACTTCCTTTTATTTTATGATTTTTTAAATTTTAGGAACGAAGATTTACAATGCTGTTAATGGGAGAGTCTTGTGGATACAATGTTCTTACACCACAACCTGAGATGCTTCCTTTTAAAGAAATTCATTCTGATGTACAGCTACCACAGCTCACAACCACCAAATTGCTTAAGACTCTCCACCAATTACCTGATGGTACTTTTTCTCTCACCTACTCATCTTCCCTACCCTCTACCGTGTTAGCATTCTCTGTTTTCTAGTTCAAGGTCAAGGGTTTGTTATTATTCAGCACTATCTAGTCTTTGTTTTGTTTCTCCATACACTACAGATGAGTAAGATCATCTGGTGTTTGTCCTTCTAGCTCTGACTTATTTTTGGCTCTAGTGGTGGTGAGGTATGATAATTTTGTGCATCAAAACCATAAACATTAACATTATTATAAACATGTGCTGAAATAACAATATTTAAATTTAAAATGTTTAAAGGTAACAATTGTAATGATTATTCTGCATGTAAAACAACAGAATCTATTGTTGCCTGAAAGTGCACAATGTTAATAAAGTATTTTACATGTTGTTTTACTAACAGTAATAATAGTCATATGCAAACATGTAAGCATGTGTATTATGGAATGCTTACAATGTGTGCTTATTTGGGTTGCCTCTCTAAATACAATTTTAAAAAATAAAAGGAATAAAATTATGTCAACATTTGTGTGTGATTTATGATTGTCATTATATTGCCTCATTTGGTACTTATGGGTATAAAAGCTGCTTAATAATATAAAAATCAAAGTAGGATGCAGAGAAAGTACAAAGGGTAAGGTACTTGCCTGGCCTGTGGCTGACCCCATTTTGATCCCCTGCACCGCATATGGTTCCTTGTGTTCTACCAGGAATTATCCATGAGCACAGAGCCAGGAGTCACCCACAAGCCATGTGTGCCCCGCTCCCCCTTCCCAAAGACCTTGCAAAGTCAAGTTTAACTTTAAATATTTACTAGATACCAATCTTCTTTCAAATGTTTATGACTTCTCCAACTGAAGTTTTTGTAAACTTTATTACAGCTTACTTTCTTTTTAAATGTGGCACTGGCCACATTTAAAATCAGCTTCCACCCTATTGGTTTACTTGTTAACTGATTGCCTTCTCCACTGGACTGTAACCAATATAAGGATAGAAACATTACCAAAAGTTTTGTATGAGGATGTTAAGTGCAAAGTGGGATCTCAATGAAAATTTACTGAAGGAAACTAATTAATGGATATAGAAAGGAAAAGGAGATCTGTAAGGCAAAAAAGGCTTTAACAGGGTCTGGAGCGATAGCACATCGAGTAGGGTATTTGCCTTGAATGAGGCCGACCTGGGTTCGATTCCCAGAATCCCATATAATCCCCTGAGCACCTCCAGGAGTAATTTCTGAGTGCATGAGCCAGTAGTAACCCCTGTGCATTGCTGGGTGTGACCCAAAAAGAAAAAAAAGGCTTTAACAATTTATCAATAGACAGCTACCCTATTAAGGCCTTCTGGAAAAAGGTTTACAAAGGAAACATATGAATAAGTCCTATATGATATGCTTATGTGAGATTCATTTAGTCTTCCAATAATGTTTATGACAACATATAACATAATTCTGGGTGCTGAATAATATCCCATTCCCTTAATGCATATTCATTTTCCTTAGTAAACCAGAGCAATAAACCTAGCCAATATCATTCATATATGTATGTAGATAGGTATGTAGGTGGTATGTATTTAGCCTGTTTCTCCAAAATCTCAGTGGCTGACTCAGCTATAACTCTGCATGACATCTGACAAATGCTTCAGTGGAATCATTTCTTCCCTGGTCCTTAAGTTTCTAAACCAGCCAGTGACACAGGGCTAGGTATCAAGTATTTTGTGAGCCAATCACTAGGAATTATTATGAAAAGTGCCATTTCCATTCCTGCTCTAAGTTCCCTGACACATTCTTAGGCCAAGGGTGAAACTGCTGAGTTCCATATAGACAATGACAAATTTATTTTGCAAAGTTTTAGCAGCCTTATTAAGAACCTTAATTTTTATAAAGTTCTGTAAATGCTCAAGCACCATTATCAAAGTTACTTTCCCATATGAATGCATGTTGTCCTTGAAATTTAAAAATAGCTATCTAGATTTCCAAGCATTGTATTTTCAATGATATCCCAATGGTAGAATCAACAGAGGATGAATCTGTAGAAATAATAAAAGTTTTATGCTTCTTATATAAATAAAGCATCAAAATGAAGATGAGAAAATGTGATGTTAAAAGTTTTATTTCTGCCAGTTTAGAATAAAATCCATATAAATTAACTTAGCGTAATTTTAAAACAGTCCTAAATCTTAAATGTTTTCAACTATAATTGTCATTATTCATTCTGGTTTGTACACCATACCCCATGATGCTCAGGAGTTACTTCTGGCTTTGGGCTAAGAGGTCATTCCCAGAAGTGCTCAGGGTGAACAGGTGGTGATGGGAATTGAACCTAGACTTCGTGCATGCAAAGAATTTGCACCAATTCACTGAGTTATTGTTACAACTCATTGAGCTATTTTCTGCTTACACAAAATTATTTCTTTATCCCCTAATATTTTAGCTTCCATTTTTCTGTGACTCCACTCCACATATTTAGTCCAGAAACAACTTAACAACCACCTTTCACATCTTGGAAATTAAACTTCAAGTGGCAGAAAAGAAAAACCAATGACAAAATGAAAAAAATTATGCCAGAACATCATGGAAGTCTCCATATGCTTTGCTTAAAAATTACATCTGACAGTTTCTTTTACATAGACCACAGCAAAAGAGAGGGTCTGATGAGGGTCAGGGAGCATCTTTCAGTCCATATGTGGGGAAATGTGTGCCTTGCAAATAGTTGGGAACAAGCGTATAGTCTACCACATGATTATATATTCTTATTATATATTTATATATGTATATAATTACTTCAATCAAGGAAGAGCAATACAATCTAAAGCAAAACTACTTTTTTTGTAGCTATCACTATCTATAGCACTATCAATATATTGTTCATCGATTTGCTCGAGTGTGCACCAGTAACATCTCCATTGTGAGACTTGTTGTTACTGTTTTTCACACATCGACTACACCACGGGGAGCTTGCCAGGCTCGACCAGATTTGTATCTAATTTGGTTAGATTATGTTTCACAATCTATTTTAAATTTAAATAAAGTATTTTATTATAAATATTGATTCAATAAAATAATTTGGGCTTATAGTCAATTTCCTATTTTTCTTTCATATAAGGAGCAATCAGTTGACTTTTTCATCACTTTTTTTTTTCGGCTTTTTGGGTCACACCCAGCAATGCACAGGGTTTACTCCTGGCTCATGCACTCAGGAATTAACTCCTGGCGGTGCTCAGGGACCATATGGGATGCTGGGAATCGAACCTGGATCGGCCGCGTGCAAGGCAAACGCCCTATCTGCTCTGCTATCACTCCAGCCCCCATCACCTTTTTTGACTGACTTTAGGATTCCTGTACAAATGTGTTCCTCAGAGCATCAAGAAGATGTGGACTTTTCAGATAGTATCAGTAGATCATAAAGCATCCTCCTAGGTAAGTAAGAGATTTAAAATGTTCTGAGAGGTTAAATACGTTTTCTGAAATTGTATCACTGTATCACTATCATCTCGTTGATCATCGATTTGCTCGAGCAGGCACTAGTAATGTCTCCATTCGTCCTAGCCCTGAGATTTTAGCAGCCTCTCTTTACTCATTCTTCCCAGCAGAGCCGCATTGGAGGCTCTTTCAGGGTAAGGGGAATGAAACCCATCATTGTTACTTTATTTGGCATATGGAATATGCCACAGGGAGCTTGCCAGGCTCTGCCATATGGGCAGGATACTCTCAGTAGGTTGCCAGGTTCTCTGAGAGGGAGAACTAGACTATAAGAGGTCATGAGCTGCAAATGCTTCTGGGAGCTTTGTTTTATAGTTTCTTGATCCTGGCTGTTGATGGGGGTAGTGTGAGGGTGTGACTGTCAAGCTACTGGAAAATGGGGGATCTGGGTGGAGGAGGCCCAGTCCTGATCAGAGCAGGCTTGGAAACCTCAGCCCTGGGTCCCGCACAGCTGGGTTCCTCTGTCAGTTCCTTCATATGTGAGGCTCATCGAACGTGTGGAAAGTGGCCTTGAGCATGGCTGTGGCTGGGTTCCAGAGGTCTTCGGCTGCCGGGGCTCCTCTCGGGATTGGGAGGGAAACTCAACCCGCCCCACTCTGAGGGGCCCCAGTGAAGACAGCCAGGTGTGGGGGCAAGAGACTCTTTCCTCTAAGGAAAATTTATGTAGCATTTTCAGTGTTTTTGCACAACAAACAATACAAAATATATTACTTTGATTCTGCTTTGGGGAAGGGGTTGGGGCTCAGGATGGCAAAATGTGGTGGTGGGAAGGTGTAATGGTTGTATGATTGGTACTTGAATATTAATTGTAATCAGATACTGTGAACTACTTTATAAAATAAATAGTTTTATGTGGTCATACTAAATGCTATACCACTTTGTTCAAACCAAAGATTCAGACATTTAATACACTATTCTTCCCATTTTATAGTGATAAAGAAGTCCTAGATACTGTGTGGGTAAAGAACTAACCATGATTGAGTCTCAGGCCGGGGGCAATACCCGGCGCGCACTCTGCCGAGATTCGACCTGAGTGGCCACAGTGCAGCCACTCTCCTGCTGATCGACCACTATCTGGAGGCCAGCTAGACTACTTTTGGTCCCAGCAACTGCTTGCAGCCATGTCTCTAGACTGTGAACTAAGCTATTGCCCCATACTGCCCGAGGAAGGGAAATGATGCAATTTCTAACATAAATCTCCCTGGACTTAATTACTAAAATACTAAAATACAGATATCCTAAACCGTGTGGCTGCGATAGCGGCTGCACGACTTCATATCTCATCATTGTCGGCAATGGAAAACTAATTATCAAATGCTTCATAGGCAGTAGGGCTTTTTTTTGGGGGGGGGAGGGAACTCCAACAACAATAGTGAGTTTTGTGTTGAAATATAGAATGTAATCAAGGTAAAGAGAAAATGAAATAAAATTTATCAGCTACACAGGCGGGGGCGGGGGGCTGGGGAGTGAGAGAGGTATACTGGTGTTTTCGTGGTAGAATATGGGCACTGGTGAAAGGACAGGTATTCGAGCATTGTATAACTGAGACATAAGCCTGGGAACTTTGTAACTTTTCACATGGTGATTCAGTAAAATAACTAATTTTTTTAAAAAAAAAGAACTAACCATGATTTCTCTGTGCCTTTAAGGATTGGAAGCCTCCTGGAACTCTACCTAAGTATAAGGCTATGCCCCTAATTATGCCACTCTGGATGCTGTCTTGGGGATGTCTGCATAATGGTTATGACTGCATGGTAGACAACAAGCATGAAAGAGAAAGACCTGATACAATGCTATAAATCAGTTGCTATAGATACCAGAATCTGTTGTAATATTGCCACCAGATATTTTGATGTTTCTTCACTGATATAATGTCCCAAGTTAAGAAGACTCTAAGATTCCATAACAGAGCTTTATTTATTGAGCTTATAGAAAAGGAACAATCAGCCAAGAAAATGCTCTAAGAAATCAAGTTGTTTTCAAGTCGTCAACATGAATTTTCTCCCTATAGAGGATACGTGTTATAAGGAAATTTTTTCTTTTAATGTCAACAGGCAGATAATACAGGAAGCACACTGGGGGATTGTTTTAAGAAGGTATTGACAAAAGCTGCGTATAGAATTAATCTTTATAGTTTAAAATGCTTCAAAGGAATATCTTGTATAGACTTTACTATTCAACATAATGTGTGAAATGATTTTTCCCATGAGCAATAACCAGGAATCCAAGTTTAACAAATACACATATTGAATTTTTAGAATCATTTTAGTGGAAATGATACTTTTGCAGTATTCATCTGAACAGCTTAAGACATTTCTGGTGAGGAAGGAATCTAGAGTTAAATGTTCATTACTCATTGGATGGACTGAAGTGATAGCACCATGGGTAGGGCGTTTGTTTGCCTTGCACGCGGTTGACCGGGTTCTATTCCTCTGTCCTTCTCAGAGAGCCCAGCAAGCTGCCAAGAGTATCCTGCCCGCACGACAGAGTCTGGCAAGCTACCTGTGGCATATTCAATATGCCAAAAACAGTGACAACAAGTCTCACAATGGAGATGTTACTGGTGCCCACTCGAGCAAATCGATGAACAACAGGACAACAGGGCTACAGTGCTACTCTTTGGATCAATTAAAACCGTATATATACATGAGAATATATAATAAAACTATATATGAGATATATTTGGGGGCAAATAAGATTTGGGGAGTTTTTTTTACCACACAGCTTATTATTTTACAAAGTTCAACAAGAGTTCAACTCTGTTGAGCTCCTGAACATCTGACATTGTTTTCTTTTCTAAACCTATCAAATTTATAAGACAAGCCAGAAATAATAATAGATCTTTTAAATTTATATATTTATTATTGAAGCATCATGATTTGCAATACCATGAACGATAGTTTCATTTGCACATTTCCACACCACACCCACCACCAGAGCATCTTCTTTCCTCCACCCAAGTGCCAATGTTCCTTCTACCCACCCCTGACTCCCATGCTTTGGTTAACTCATCTATGTACACCAGCTCTCAGATTCTATGGCCTTTGACCATTCAATTGTCAATTCTGGTCTATCTGTATATGAGCTCTTTGTTTTATGCCTCAAACTTTTGTTTTGACCACATTCCTTACCCTATGCCTACTGAGTTCCTACTGAGTTCCTACTGCCACTCAACCTATGCCTATGCCTTAGAAGACTGACATCTTAGATCTTTCAACATAGAGTTCTCTTAGTGATATCAATCACATAGATTCATGCAATATGGAAAAGTATGACACGGTGATTATTATTATTATGTACAATTGCTAATAACGATTAAGAATTACTGATGGAGAAAACTAATGTTCCTCTCTCACTAAGATTACTAAGGCTGTCACTTGGTACTGATCTCCACTATCTGAGGTGGGTCAAGTGTGAGCTTTGGACCAAAACATAGTCATGCCAAACCATGATTTAGACACAAGGAAGGGATTTTAAAAACTTATTTGAAAGGTGATTTTTTTAAAAAAAGGAACTTCACTCCTGGATAATTCACTGCTGACTCAGAGCACCAGGAATCCCATACACCATAATATTATCTCCTGGTTTGGTCACCACCGTCTTGGGCAGAGCCTTGCCTCTTCCTGTGACTCAGACTCAGAGGGTGGGGAGTATCATTAAGAGAGCTGCATAGAACATACTAAAAACTTTTAAAGAACTTTTGGGATAAAACCAAATAATCAAAGTATTTTATAGATGAGAATACACTGAATTAACCAACATGAATAAGTAAGCAAGACTGTTGATATTAGGAGAGGAAAGAACAAATGCTGAAAAGTTGAGTGGTTCAAGGCCTTCCATTAAATCTAAAATCAAGTGGGAGAACAAGAAAAGCTTTTTAAAAAATGTAATATCACCATGGTGATTTGGGAAAAGCAATTCAGTTATTTTCTGAAAAAGATAAAATCTCCAGAAAGGGGATTGTAAGTATATAAAGAACAGGAAAAGAAAAAGAAAAAAGTGCTAAATGAAATTTTATATGAAACAAAAAAAATAAAGCTGATGAAGTCTTCAGGAGGACATGGAAGCTCCATCCTCCCCCAAATATTGCTTTAGGCTTTGCTTCCATTTGAGGCGTATTCTTGCATCAAACAAGATATCATAAATAATCTTGTAGGAAGTTACCAAGCACTCAAAGAGAATCATGAATGCCCTCATTATGAAGTCAAGTTGGACAGAAAAGCTAATATTCTATTGTTATTCTTTTTTTTTTTTTTGCTTTTTGGGTCACACCTGGCAATGCACAGGGGTTACTACTGGCTCTGCACTCAGGAATCACCCCTAGCGGTGCTCAGGAGACCATATGGGATGCTGGGAATCGAACCCGGGTCAGCCTCGTATAAGGCAAGCGCCCTTCTCGCTGTGCTGTTGTTCCAGCCCCCAGAAAAATTAATATTCTGATCACCGATTACACATTGTGACTTGGAGCTGAAGTGGGAAGCAGCTTGCAGGACAAATCTTTACCCATGCAGTATGACACTAACTGTGGGTAGTTAATGTCAAAATTGAATTGATTTATTAAATACCCACTTGGGGTATTCAGAGTTCTAGAGTTGACAGGGCAGGAAAACCCTACATATACAGTGTCCTAAGTGTTCTGTGGATAGAAATAGAGCAAAACTCAACAAAATAACTGACTAGTATTTCTGAAAATGCCAAGATATGAAGACAGAAAGGAAGACCAATAGATTCAATTAGATAGTGGTACAGGAAAAAAAGTAATTATAAGAACTAAAACAAAAGGCATCTGGTACTCTAACTGGATCCTGAATCAGGGAACTGGGTATTAGTAGAAACATCAGAGAAATCCAAATGAGGCTGTTGGAATGATTTGAGTTAGGCCAATGTTAATGTCTCCAGTTTGATACTTGTACCATTGTTAGATACAATGGATTAGGGAAACTGCAAAGGGTGTATAGAAACTCAGCTGTTTGGCAGTATTTTTATGAACCCAGCATTATTTCAAAATAAAGTCTAAAAATGATCTCTTTGCACATGTCAAAATCACAGTAGTGTAACATCATGAAAACTATGCATTTTAGAGCCAGACAAATCCAGCTTTGAATTCAGTCTCTGCCACTTGCTGGCTCTTTGACTAGCAAGTTGCTTACACTTTCTGAGTCTTTCCCTCATCCACCAATGGGGCAATTAATCCCAACTTGGTTGCATTGGAATAAATATTCACAAAAATGGGAACAAATGTTCATAAATCATAGAACACAGTGACCATCACAAAACTTGGTTCTCAGAAAATGAAATGTGAAATTATTTATAAATATATACTTAATGACTTCCTGCTTTTTTCCAAATGAAGTTTGCATTTATAAACATGACTCTCCAGTTTCTTTGTAGGATTTCCTAACTGCTTCCTCTTCACCTTTTCAAGGGCCCTTCCCACAGTCCAGTCATCCTGATCTATTGCTCACACCTCGACACACCTTGACACATTCCTCACGCATATACTATTAGTCTCCAGGACAGTCATAGACACAAAATAGGCAAGGTGGCATGCCAGAGACCTGGTTTTGTATATTTAATAAATGACTTACCAAACCCTCTTCCTTTTGTTGTTATGTCAACATTCAATCTCCACAAACAGAAAATAACACCTATTTCAAAACATGAGGGAATTGGGGACTGGAGAGATGAAACAGTGCGTGAGGCATCTGTCATGCACAAAGTCAACAGGGGTTTGATCCTCAGCGCCCCCCCCTTTCTCATGTGGTCCCCTGACACCCCCCCCCCTGCCAGGAGTCAACAATCCCTGAGTGCAGAGCCAGGAGTAAACCCTAAACACAGCCAGATGTGGCTCAGAAGACAATCTCCCCATCCCTCTGGAAAAAAAAGAGTAGATATGATGGAATAAATGAAGCTGGTGCAGTGCCTTATAAAATGCAAGCACTTCTGAGTAAATATTATGCTGAATCTAACTTCCACTGCCTACAAAGATAAGCTGAGTTGGTTTTCCTTTTATTACTTTGATCCATCCTGAAATTTTAATTTTCTTTTTGGGTCATGCCTGGCTATGCTCCAGCTATGCTAATCCTGCACTCAGGAATTACTCCTGGCAGTGCTTGGGGAATGGCCAGGAGTAACTATGGGATGCAAGGGATCAAACCCAGGTCAGCTGCGTGCAAGGCAAATGCCCTACCTGCTGTACTATTGCTTCAGCCCTGCATCCTGAAATTTTTTTTTCTTTTACCTTGTCCAGTGGATTCTAAAATGCAGTGCAGTTCATGAAAGCTACTAAACCTAGAACTGCTCAAAGTGTGGTCCCGTGCTTGCACCAGCACCCATCAGCATCACTGGGCACTTGTTAGATATGTAAATCTTCAAGCCCCACCCCAAAATACATTAGACTTACAAAACGAATCTGTGTGGGTAGAACCCAGGAATCCACGTTTGCATACACCCCAGTACTGCTAAATGGAATCCATGTTTGAACACACTCCAAAATGATTCTGATTCACTGCTAAATGTTGACCGTGTGTCTTAAACTATTTCTAATGTGCACCTCACCAAATGCTACACTTAACAAATCCTACACTTCATGGTTCAGCTCAGTGATCATCATCTAGCTCCTCCCAAAGGCTGCCTCCTCCTCCTCCTCCTCCTCCTCCTCCTCCTCCTCCTCCTCCTCCTCCTCCTCTTCTTCTTCTTCTTCTTCTTCTTCTTCTTCTTCTTCTTCTTCTTCTCCTTCTTCTCCTTCTTCTCCTTCTCCTTCTCCTTCTCCTCCTCCTCCTCCTCCTCCTCCTCCTCCTCCTCCTTCTTCTTCTTCTTCTTCTTCTTCTTCTTCTTCTTCTTCTTCTTCTTCTTCTTCTTCTCCTTCTTCTCCTTCTTCTCCTTCTCCTTCTCCTTCTCCTCCTCCTCCTCCTCCCTCCTCCTCCTCCTCCTCCTCCTCCTCCTCCTCCTCCTCCTCCTTCTTCTTCTTCTTCTTCTTCTTCTTCTTCTTCTTCTTCTTCTTCTTCTTCTTCTTCTTCTTCTTCTTCTTCTCCCCCTCCTCCTCCTCCTCTTCCTCCTCCTCCTCCTCCTCTTCCTCCTCCTCCTTCTCCTCTTCCTCCTCCTCCTCCTCCTCCTTATGGGGACCATATGGGATGCTGGGAATCAAACCTGGGTCGGCTGCATTCAAGGCAAATGCCCTACCCACTGTGCTATTGCTCCAGCCCCTAAAAGGCCTTATTAACCTTTTTTAAAAAATTTTGTGCCTCCTTCAAAAGAACGAAAGCAACCAGTGCTGGTGTGGATGTGGGGATAAAGGGATGCTCTTTCACTGTTGATGGGAATGCTGACTAGTCCAGCCTTTCTGGAAAACAATATGGACAGTCCTTATTGTCCACATGGGACATATTGTCCATATTGAAAGCAATGTGGATAGTCCTTCAAAAACTAGAAATTGAGCTTCCATATGACCCCACAATACCACTTCTGGGAATATATCCTGAGGATGCAAAAAAGCACAATAGAGATGACATCTATACCTATATGTTCATTGCAGCACTGTTCACAATAGCTAAAATCTGAAAACAACCCAAGTGCCTGAGGGCAGATGACTAGTTAAAGAAACTTTGGTACATCTACACAATGAAATACTATGCAGCTGTTAGGAGAGATGAAGTAATGAAATTTGCTTAAAAGTGGATAGACATGGAGAGTATCATGCTATGTAAAACGAGTCAGAAAGAGAGGGACAGACATAGAAGGACTGCACTCATTTGTGGAGTATAGAAGAACATCATATGAGGCTGACACCCAAGGACAGTAGACACTAGGGCTAGGAGGATTGCCCCATAGCTCAAAGCCTGCTTCATGAGCGGTGGGGAGAAGGCAGATGGAATAGAGAAGGGATCACTAAGAAAATGATGGCTGGAGGAATCAGTCAGGATAGGAGATGTGTGCCAAAAGTAGATAACGGACCAAACAAGATGACCTCTCAGTGTCTGTGTTGCAAGCCATAATGCCCAAAAGTAGAGAGAAAGTTTGGGGAATATTGTCTGTTTTGGAGGCAGGAGGAGGGTGGGAAAGAGGGATCTATACTTGGGATATTGGTGGTGGAGAGTGTGCACTGGTGGAGGGATGGGTGTTTGATCATTGTGTGATTGGAACCCAAACATGAAAGTTTGTATATCTCACAGTGATTCAATAAAATTTAAAAAAGATTAAAAATATATTAGTGCCTGATAACCTCTCAGTACCTGTATTGCAGACATAATCCCCCAAAGGGGAGAGAGAGAGACAGATACACACACACAGAGACACAAATACAGACAAACAGAGAAAGAAGGTAAGTGCCTTCAATAGAGACGGACTCGTGGAGGGTGACCAGAGGGAAACTGGGGACATTGGTGGTGGGAAATGTACACAATGGAGGGAGGGGTGTTGGACCACTGTATGACTAAAATCCAATAATGATCAGCTTTGTAACTCTGTATCTCACAGTAACTCCACTTCTTTCTTTCTTTCTTTCTTTCTTTCTTTCTTTCTTTCTTTCTTTCTTTCTTTCTTTCTTTCTTTCTTTCTTTCTTTCTTTCTTTCTTTCTTTCTTTCTTTCTTTCTTTCTTCCTTCCTTTCTTCTTTCCTTCCTTCCTTCCTCTTTCTTTCTTTCTTTCTTTCTTTCTTTCTTTCTTTCTTTCTTTCTTTCTTTCTTTCTTTCTTTCTTTCTTTCTTTCTTTCTTTCTTTCTTCCTTTCTTTCTTTCTTCCTTCCTCTTTCTTTCTTTCTTTCTTTCTTTCTTTCTTTCTTTCTTTCTTTCTTTCTTTCTTTCTTTCTTTCTTTCTTTCTTTCTTTCTTTCTTTCTTTCTTCCTTCCTTCCTTCCTTCCTTCCTTCCTTCCTTCCTCCCTCCCTCCCTCTCTTCCTTCCTTCCTTCTCTTTCTTTCTTTCTTTCTTTCTTTCTTTCTTTCTTTCTTTCTTTCTTTCTTTCTTTCTTTCTTTCTTTCTTTCTTTCTTTCTTTCTTTCTTTCTTTCTTTCTTTTCCTTTCTTTCTTTCTCTAAACTTTTTTTTAAATCTTTGTGCCTAACCTCTAGGAGTCTTGATGTAAATTTTTTTTGCTTTGCTTTTTTTTGTTTTCATAATGCTTAGCACAGAGACTTTAAAACAAATGTTTGCAACAGTCTTTCTGAAGATCTTGAGAGTCATTTAGTCATTTGGGATAAGAATTTTTATTTGTGTATGAAGTCAAAGTATAAGTTACAGTGGACTGTATGTAGAATCTGCCTTAAAAATTCTGAAGAAATTTATTTGACTTTCATTGAAGATTTTTTCTTTTTTTGGGCGGGCGGGGCGGGGGCCACACCCAGAAATGCACACGGGTTACTCCTGGCCTTGCACTCAGAAATTACTCCTGATGGTGTTCAGGGGACCATATGGGATGCTGGGAATCGAACCTGGGTCGGCCATGTGCAAGGCAAATACCTTACCCGCTGTACTATTATCCAGCCCCTCATTGAGAATTTAAAGTTGGTGAAGACTAACAAATATGGAAAGAAAAATAAGAAAGCAAAATATGTAAAAAGAAAAGTAATCCCTAAGGTTCCTTCACTCATTACTTAGTATGTAGCATTTACTAAATTCTAAGACCTTATCTTGATATTTTATGTAGATAACTTCATTTAAGCTTCATTATTATCATTATTTACCAGCACTGCAACTTAAGAACAATGAAGTTAAGTAGCTTGCCCAAGTTAACACAACTTGTTTAATGGCAATGGAATTTTTACCTTGATAATCTGATTTACATTACATAATCTGGGTTTCTATATTACTACCATTTATGCAGCAAAATGATGTTTTTGTATTATGTTGTCTGTATTTGGTGTTGTCTGTATTATTATCAACAGATCTGTACTTTGTTTTGCTTAAGGAGACTATATAACCTTTGCTCAGCAAATTCTCTCAATAATCATCATATTAATGGAAGATGTTATATAAAATTTTCTAATTACCCCTCTTTTTGAAGTCCTTGAGAAATAAATTTATTTATTTTAATGATCCTATGTTGGATATACAGGTCTCAATATCCATTTCGTAGATAACTGAAGCATAGAAAATTTAAGAAATCTCCATGTCATGCAAATAGAGTCTTGTGAAGCAAAATCTAACCTCAGAAAATGGTTTGGGGCCTCTCTCTTAAAAAAAAATTTGTTGAATCACCATGAGTTACTGCTACAAGCTTTCATATTTGAGTTACAACCTCTTTACTATATTGCTTTATCTGTGTAGCCTTTTGTAGAGAAGGGCACAGAACTGAATCTTATTATTGACTTTGCTGTATTATTACATCCCTCAGAAGGTTGGCAGAACAAATTTGCTGTCAATAAAGTGTACTTAGAATAGAGATTAACATATAATAAGACTCATGATAACTGATATGTCATTTTGCAACTGTTGATAGTCCAATGTGGCTTATCATATCAAAATTTGGCCATAAATGTCCCATTTAAAATATCATTACTCATGCACTGTTTTAGCAGAGTCCTAAGTAACACCACAGAAAGCTTTGTCTGGAGAAGGAAGGCAAGTCATGTCCCCAATTTTCTTTAAGTCTTGTCTAAATTTTTCTTCCTTAATTTCCTGTGGGGAAGGGTATAGAGTTCTTTAGTAAAGAAGCTCGGGTCATGGTTTAATAATTCCAGGCATGCAGAGTGCTCTCAGAACAGTAATTGAGGAACTCTTGCAAATCAGGTAACCCACATGGTTACCTACCTGCCAAGTGAAATATCATATTGCGATCCACATATAAGAGTCAGCCTCAAGGCTAAAGCCAGCCGAGCATCAATGATGTCTGAGTGGGTAGTTCTCCATGGAGCACGTATCTGCTATCAAACTCCAAGCTCCAGGCAGGTCTGCCCATCTGGAGCCTGATGCCCACAAACCTCAGCAAAGGATCCTGTTTGAACTTTGTAAGTTTTGTATGAGATATGCTTACCTCCTTACTGCTCATGCCATCCCAATTACTATGGGTGATTTCCCCTGGCTGAGGAGAAAAAGGTTTTCATTTCTATCATCCCACTGGGTTCATTACAACTTCTACCTCTTCATGTTGGTGCTTAATATTTCCAAGGCTGAAGGAACCCTGGTAGTTATTTGTTTCATGATTACCTGACTGAGCTTATGATTCCACTTCAACATTGAAATGCTTACCTATGAAATATTTCACCCACAGGAATGTTTGTCTTCTAAACCTGTTGGTCTCCTTGCCATCACAAAGACTCCTGGGAAACAGGAAGCAGATTATGGATCTCATAGAGAACTTTCCGCCTCAGAAACTGTGATGAGAATTTAAAACAAGGATTCTGAATCCTGGCAGCAAAGTAGAATTATTGGAGAGAGCTCTAAAGAATAAAGATGTTCCATTCAAGATAGCCAACATAGGAGCCTCTTAAATTCACTTCCTACCTTGGGCACACAAAACTTCCAACTACAGAAGGGGTAATTCCCACTGAAAAGAAACTCAGAAACCAACTGAGGGATTCCTAAACATCAGATAAACAAGAAAAATCCCACAAAGGAGAACGTGAAACATCTTGCCATAATCTCTGTCCCTGGAACAATCAGGTGTAAACTCTTAACTCTTGGCTTCCCAATTTAAGGACAATTCTAGGTGACAAGTGCAATCCTCACTGGACACTGGGAAGGTGGGCGAGCAAGTACCATCTTTGTGGCTCTCCCTCTGTCCAGTTCTCCAGGAGTGATGCTTGAGTGTGAAGCCAGGAGTAATTCCATAGCACAGAGCCAGGAGTATGCCCTGAGCACCACTGGATGAGACTCCAGAATGAGAAAAACAAAAACTAATAAAATTTTAAAAACTTCTGTCATCTTCCAAACAAATATCAAAAAGATGCTGATTGAGATTCTCCACTGGGATACAGATGGATGCTGGCACATCTTCAACTATGATGAGAGCAAGAACAAAGAGATTAGAGTCAAGATGAACAATAAGACTCATGTCCTGTGAGAGACCACACCTTTAAAGACTGGATAAAGCTGTTTTGACTAGTGCACAGAAACAGAGTCTAGAAAAATGAAAAAAGAAATAGAAGAACATATTCTTTTAAAAAAGATAAAACTCTAAAAATAAGCCTAGTGAAAGAGAGATGCACAATGCAACAACAGCAAAAGCTCTCAAAATAATGATCACACAGATGGTCACAAAGGTTAGGAGAATAACACATGCACACAATGAAAAACTTTAATTCAAAGGAAACATAAGAATTTATCAAAAGGAAATCACATACCTGAAGAATGCAATAATTAAATTTAAAAGAGAAGGTCTAATAGCACATGGAATGTAAAAAGAAAAGGTCAATAAATTTGAAGACAGAGGTTGAATTGGTCTAAGAAAAATAAAGATAGCTTTAGAGATTTATGGGCCACCACCAAGTCCATCATACTTCATAATATTCATTCCAGAATGAGAAAGAAAAATAAAGCGTAAAAAAAATAATTACTGGCCTTACTACCTGCTTGCTCCTCCCCTTGAAAGTCACTCTGACTGCACCAACAGTCATTGTAAACTCTAGGCTCCTGGTTAGCAAGAGAGTACCATCAGTTCCCCACAGCCACTATCATGATTCATCAGGACTTCATCATCATAAGTTATTCAATATATATGAAATCCAAAAGATTGTGGTCAGGCTGTTCTTGGATGTGGTGGTGGAGGGGATTATCATCAAAACATAGAACATCAATGACTTACTCACTGGTGGAAACTCCTCAGCTGAAGGTTAAAATACCAAAGGCACAGTAATTACTGAGGTTAATATTATCACAGGACAGGGGCCAAAATGATAGTTACAGGAGCTTAGGTGTTTGCTTTGCATGCAGTCGACCTGGATTCAATTCCTGGAATCCCATATGGTTCTCTTAGCACCGCCAGGGGTGATTTCTGAGTGAATAGCCAGTAGTAAGACCTGAGCACTGCCAGGTGTGATTCCCTTGCAAAAATTATTAACATAACCAGTCATCTGTTCTCAGGCACTCGTTTTTTTTCCAGATTCTAGCTATTGAAAATAGGCTGCAATAAACATACAAGTGCAGATGTCATTTCTACTGTACTTTTTTGCATCTCCGGCAAAGAGGGATTGTGTCTGCCACAAAGGCAAGAGGTGGGAAGGGGTGGGGGTGGGGCCAGGGATAATTGGAACATTGGGGGTGGGGAATGGGAACTGGTGGAGGGATGGGTACTCGATCATTGTTTGACTGAAACACAATCATGAAAGTCTATAAGTTGGTAAATGTATCTCACAATGATTCATTAAAATAAAATAAACTTATATTTAAACTGTTAAAAAATATTACCATAGGACATAATTTGTCAAAAGTCAACTTTATAAAAGAAAATACAACTACATGAAAGATTAGTCACAAAGAAACTAAGAATCAGCTTGAAGAACAGAGACCATAAATGACAAAACCTTTTATGAGAGGAGCTGTAGAACAAATTAAGTACATCCTTACTAATTTCAAAACTACCCATCTTATTATTGGTCAAAACATAAATTTTTATTATGTGGATGCTATATTAAAAAATGTGTGATGTTTATGTGTCTTTTAAAAAAGGATGGTCCAGAAATGGAAAAATGTCAACAAATATGGAAGTTACTTTTTCAAAACTATCTTTTCTACTAACAATTTCATTTTTATAAATCATGTCAAACCAAAGGAGCTAATGTCATCATTGAATGCTTTGTTAATTTTGATCTTAATTTATTTGGAGTGGAGGAATTATTTTTAAGGAAAAAAAACCTCACATATGCTGCCTGAAAATAAGCCTCTAAATTCATTTGGGAGAATGTTTATTCATAAAATACCCATTTAATTATGTTCTATAATAGAGTTCCTGGAGAAGTTAGGACCTGTTTGTACAACTAAAAAGCATAGGGAAGTCTTCATATAACTTCTACAAACTGCTTTTGGAATGTAATCCATCAAACAAGAGTCAAAAGCCTTAATTCTGAGATGAAGTAAAGCTGAAGACCATGCTTATAAATATACCATCATTTGAAATAAATTAATTGCACGCTTAATAATCTATAAATCAAAGTACTAACTCTGGAACAGAATTCTGGAAGAATAAATAAATATTAATGCAGTTGGAGAAAAAAAAACAATGCATGAAAATTACCTAATCTGGGAAAATAAACAGAAAATCAGAAAGTTCATAAAATTTCATGTAAGATAAATCTAAGGCAATCTAAGTATCAGAATTTACTATAAGAAAAGAATCTTGTGGGGGCTGGAGTGATAGTTCAGTGGGTAGGGCATTTGCCTTGCATGTGGCCGACCCGAGTTTGATTCCCAGCATCCCATATGGTCCCCTGAGCACCGCCAGGAGTAACTCCTGAGTGCAGAGCCAGGAGTGACCCCTGTGCATTGCCAGGTGTGACCCCAAAAGAAAAAAAATACAAAAAAAAGAGAAAAGAATCTTGTGTAGAGGGGGTGGGTTTGGGCCATACCCATCTATGTGCAGGGCTTACTCCTGACTCAGTGCTCAGGAATCATTACTGCCATTGCTTGGGGGGATCATATTCTGTGCTGGGGATCATACTTGGTTGTCCACATGTAAGGCAAGTGTCTTACCCCTTGTACTAGCTCTCCAACCCCAAGAAAAGAATCAGCAAGAGATAAACAACTTGCTTTATACAATAGAACCCTGAAAATTTATCAGCAGATGCTTCAACACAACCTTTGTGGAAGTCCAGAAGGGAGTTGCATAACATACTCAAAACAACAACAACAACAAAAAGGAAGGATAATAAAAAATATTCTATTTGATAGTCCTTCAGAAACGAGGAGTAGAGTTTTCTGGACAAGAGAAAAGTTTATTATCACAAGATTTAGTGTCAAAGATATCTCTTCTTGGGTCTGGAGCTATAGCACAGCGGGTAGGGCATTTGCCTTACACGCGGCCAACATGGGTTCGATTCCCAGCATCCCATATGGTGCCCCAAGCACTCCTAGGAGTAATTACTGAGTGCATGAGCCAGGAGTAACCCCTGTGCATCACTAGGTGTGACCCAAAAAGAAAAAAAAAGATATCTCTTCTAGTTGAAACAAAAGGGTGTTGAGTAGGAATAGGTAAGCATAGAGGTAAGTATAAGTTCCTCTGGTAACAGTAAAAATAGTTCTATTCAATATTATCACAGGATAGGGGCAAAAATGATAGTCACAGGAACTTGGGTGTTTGCCTTGCATGCGGTGGACCTGGATTCAATTCCTGGAATCAAATTAGCGGAATCAAAAAAGAACAAAGTACAAGATAGCCAGAAAACAATGAACAAAATGGGAATCAGAAGTCCATATCTATCAATGACTTTTAATGTGAATCCTCCAAATAAAAAATAGCAAGTAACAGGTAAAAACAAAATCCAACCGATCGAACTCCAACAGGCTCACTTAATCGTTAAGGCTACTCAGTGACAAAGAGTGAAGGGATTGTAAGAGATGTTCTATGTAAGAGGAAATTTAAAACAAGAAGGGATAGCTATCCTTATTTCTGACAAAACAGAATTTAAACAAAGTCTATAAGGAGATAAAAATGTCATTTTGAGAGGTCAAGCCAAAAACACAATATAACATTAGCAGATACACTTAAGTATATAAGCAAATAATAATAGAACTAAATGCAGAAATGGGCAGCAACACAAAATTTGCATAGCATATTTTGTTTATTATGTACTTAATGTATTAACACTTAATTTTTTAAATTTCAAATTAATTTGAAAAAATAAAACCCTAGTTTTAAATTTTTTTTTAAGATTAAAAACACAAAATACATATAAAATAGTCAATCTTGTGGAAAAACTCTTACCAGCATGCAAATATATGCAAATTTAAATGACAATTATATAAGTCCTTGGCTGAGGTTAACTTTACTATCAGAATCAGTTTTGGTAAAAAACCACTCATGGCAACAGTCAGCAGTAAGAAGCCAGGGCGGTAGCACCACAAGCCGGAGAATGCTCCAGACCCCAGAATGGGCCAACAACACCGGGGCACCAGACTGGAGAAGGTGCAGCCAGCACGCCTTCTCCAGATGGAGCCCCAGTGACACTGAGCTTCTACTAACACGGCTCCGGTTTGTGGGGCTGGGACATCTCTCCAAACCGCGCGGCCACTTACGCGGCTGCTCGACCTTTCCTGATATCCAAAGAAAAAGCTCAGGAACGGCTCCACCACCCCTGAGTGGCCATTATACCAGAGGCACAGAAACCCAGAGGCTGCTGGCAGCTCCACTCATGGACTTTGAGCTAAACTACAGTCCGTGCAGCCCTGGGAGGGAAAGGGTTTTTGTCCTCATCCTTCTCCCCTCTCGGCAGTATGGCGAACACCACTGTTTAGTACCAGTTGGACAGAGAGGTAGGAGCTTGCAATGATGGGATGCATGGGGAATCTCGCAATGGGATGGGGGGCAGAACCAACCCTGCTTCCTGACCTAATGAGACCCCAGCGGCCTTTACCATGAACAGCTCCCCCGCTCCTGAACAGCCATGATCCCAGAGGCACACAAACCAATCTCGGAATGCGACGACTGCTGGCAGAAATACCTCTGGTCTTAATACCAGAATCCCAAAACTGGGCGGCCAATTTCATGACCGTGCAACATCATATGCTCATTGTTATCAACAACAGAAAACATACGATCTAATGATGCCATTCTGACAGGTCTGACTGTTGGGGGGAAAACTTCAAATAATGATAGTGAGTTTTTGGTCAAAAATTGAATGGTATCACAGCAATGAGAGAGTTAATGGAAAACCATCTGCCACACAGGCAGAGGGGGAGTGGAAGGGAGGGTGTCTGGGGTTCTTGGTGGTGGATCATGTGCACTGGTGAAGGGATGGGTGTTTGATCATTGTATGACTGAAACTTGATCCTGAAAGCCCTGTAATTATTCTCACGGTGTTTCAATTGAAAAGCATAAAATAAAAAAATAAAAAAAAAATAAACCACTCATGGTATGAAATAACATCACATGAGGCTGACACCCAAGGGCAGTAGATACAAGGGCCAGGGGGATTGCCCCATAGCTGGAAGACTGCTTCATGAGCAGAGGGGAGAAGGCAGATGGAATAGAGAAGGGATCACTAGGAAAATTATGGCTGGAGGAACCAGCTGGGATGGGAGATGCATGCTGAAAGTAGATAATGGACCAAACATGATGACCTCTCAGTGTCTGTATTGCAAGCTATAATGCCCCAAAGTAGAGAGAGAGTATGGGGAATATTGTCTGCCATAGAGACAGGGGGCAGGTGGGAAAGGGGGGATATACCCAGGATGTTGTTGGTGGGGAATGTGCACTGGTGGAAGGATGGGTGTTCGATCATTGTGAGATTGTAACCCAAACATGAAAGCTTGTAACTATCTCACGGTGATTCAATAAAATTTTAAAAAATTAAAAAAACACTCATGGTAGGAGTAAAAAATTCAGGTGTTCTTAGTGTAAATTTTTTGACACTAAAGATTTTAGAATATTCATTCTCTGTGAATTGAAAATTTAAATTTCAGAGATTATTTTACTGGGAGGTAGAAAAAATGTCAGTATAATCGTGAAAGCTTTGGGTGAAATTCAAAACGCTGGAAATAATCTAAATATTTAAGAAAAGAATGATAACTAAATTATGTTTTAGATATAAGTTGGAGTCATGCTGAAAACAGCAAAATTTACAAAACAGAAAATTTTGGACTAACATTTAATAATAAAAATGATACTTCTGAGTTAAAGAACACCCTGCTTGGTCTCTCTCCCCAGGTTGGACTTGACTATATAGAGAGCTTCAATTTAGTTTTCCAGTAGGATAGCACCTTCATTATATTCCCATCAGAAAGGCACTAGAACTTAGAAAATAATGACCTATGTTTTAGTTTGATTGTGCCTCACTTCTTGGAGAACAACCATTTCCTTCTTTGGTCATAAAGCATGAGCCCGCACCATTGTCTTTGTTGTGTCTGCTTTAAACACCCTCTGTCAAAGATTAGTTATATTTTTTTAACTATATTTTAAAGAAAAAAATGTGAATGAACTTATCAGTCGCATCACCTCTATAGACAATCTTTGAAAGTTGGGAAACAAGAAATTTAACTTTCAAATCAATTATACTGGGTGCATTAAGGCATTTGCTCTCTTTTAATCTTTTCATATTACATCAAAACTCTGGCTTTCAACCAAAATTGCAGAGTACTTGTATGCCAGTGAACTTGGAACCTATTGCAAGTAAATTACATCACTCTGTTTCTTAAATGTCAAAACAGTGAGTGCAACATCTTCTGAGAACCACAAACACTCAGCCTGCAGAGACTTAAAGTTGAAAGTCTTCCAGATATGGGGTCCAACCAGTCTCCTCTTCTTATCATTTAATTAGGATTACAGGTTAGATCTCACTTGAACACTTGTCAGATTATTTTTGCCTTCCTTTAGGTCCTTTGAAGATCTGGAGTTCACAACACAGGACCTGCCATATTTGGACCAAAAGTTGATTCGATCCTTCATGAGGAGAAAACAGCTACCTAAGACAAATGAACAGAGTGAAGTTGGAAAGTACATGGCTCCTTGAGCTCCAAGAAATTTCCAAAAATAAAGCCGAACTTGGCAACTTCCCTAATGCATTCCTAAATGATAGGTTCTGGTATACAAAGGAGAAAGACTGAATGAGCAGGACCTCTCGTGGAGTTGCCATCACTGAATCAGAGTGGCCTGAAAGGACAGAGAGGGCTAGCTGGCAGTGTTCGGGCACAGATTGAGTCTTCAGGAGGTTTGTGGGTTCACGAGCTGTGGGTCCGAGAGGAATTAGATATGTGGGTGCCAAGCAAGTCACAGCAGGCATGGCACAAAGTAAGTGATCACTACTTTTGGAACATGAATGAACAAATTAAGTTTAATTAACTAATTGAGCTTAATTAAGCTATAACCCAGTCTTCAGATTTCCCAGAAGTAGGGATGGCTCAGGAGATTTGGGTTTTATCTATTAAGAGGAAATTCTTGCAAAACAACGTACAAATTCTTAAGCTACTAGAGAAGACATTCATTTAGGGAGCGGGGGATAGGTTTTATTGGCCTGCTTGATGCATCCCCTATTTTTGGCTAAAAAACAAAAACAACATGAAAAACACAAAACAAGTTTTGTTTGGTGACATTTATTGTTGCCCAAGAATCCAAAGATTACAGAAAGCTGTGATTACATTGTCTTGTGGTATATTATGTAAAAGCTCTTGATATTGATGGCCAGGGAGATTAAGGAAAATTAGGGAGAATTTTGTTTCTTTGTTGCAAACTTGTCCTACAATTTTCCAACTGATCATGAGAATGAGTGAACCCAAATATACACACATACTCTCCCACCTGTATTTTCTACTTATATGCTATGGAGCTAAGCAAATCTTTTTTCTTTTTTTTTTTTCTGGCGCTTAACAACAATTTCAACCACTCCTCTGATAGATGATACAGTTAGATTAAAACAGAGATGTCCCTGGAACTGTTATCTAGATAGAAGCTATCTAGACATTATTGGCAGTTAACCTTCAAAGGAGTGGAGTCATTCACCACAGGTTGACATAAAATGGTCTGTCATTGGCTCCTTGCAGAGAGAATATAACCATCTAGTGGGTTGGATGTGTATGGCCAACAGTCAGAATACTTCCCAGTGTGGGTTCTGTTTCTGGAGAAGATTTATGATGTCAGATGACTGCTGGCTCCCTTTCTATTATGCCCACATTTGAATATACATTTGAGTGACGTAGAGAGTCAGAGTCAGACTCCTTGCCCCCTGTTCAAGGACACACTCTATTTTCTATTTTTTTTAAAACTTTTTATTAAATCACCATGTGGAAAGTTACAAAGTTCTCAGGTTTATGTCTCAGTTATACAATATTCAAACACCCATCCCTTCACCAGTGCCCATATTCCACCACCAAAAACCCCAGTATACCCCCCGCCCCCACCCCCTACCCCCTAATGCATAACTAATAAATTTCACTTCATTTTCTCTTTACCTTGATTACATTCCATAATTCAACACAAAACTCACTATAGTTGTTGGAGTTTCTACCCAAGAGAGACAGACCTACTACCAAGAAAGCATTTGATAATTAGTTTTCCATTGCTGGGAATGAAGAGGGAAAAAAAAAGGGAAAAGGAAAAAGAAAAAAAAAAGAAGAGTTATGTACTTGTAGAAGTGGGGCTCCATATCTCTTCACACTCTATTTTCTAATCCTCTTTTCCAAATTTGATGAGATCCCAGTCTTCTCATGAGGTCAAAGGCCATGATTCACCTTATTATTTTAATTCTTACATCTTTTCTGTCATTGACCTCTTCATTGAATTACTTCTACTACTCATTAATATCTTTTGTAGATTGAATCTTCTTAATTTCAGTCTCAGAATAATTTTAAGGACTTGCTTAATACCTTTATTGTTCTTGCATCAAAAAAGTAGATAAAAAATCGCTGCTAAGTATACATTGGAACTTTTAGTACAAATATCAGCAGTGTATTATTGTGGTTAAGCCAAGGTAAGCAAAACAAAATTCTTTGACTACACAAGACCAGAATTTTAGAATTTAACATTTTTAAGTCCCCTTTATCCATGATAAATTCTTTTTTGCTATTTATATTTCTTTCTTTATTTACAGACTTACAAACTTTCATGGTTACGTTTCAGTCATACAATGATTGAGTACCCATCCCTCCACCAGTGCCCATTCTCCACAACCAATATTTCCAGTATCCCTCCTGCCATCCCCCATCTCTCCTTCCCACCCCCCACCTCTGTAGCAGGCACATTCTCTTTTACTCTCTCTCTCTCTCTCTCTCTCTCTTTCCTTTTTGGTGTTATGGTTTGCAGTCTAGGTAGTAAGTGGACATTATGTTTGGTCTATAGTCTACTTCCAGCACATATCTCCCATTCTGAGTGAGCCCTTCAAGCATCATTCACTTAGTGGTTCCTTCTCTATCCCAGCTACCTTTACTCCCAGCATGTGAGGCAGGCTTCAAAGCCATTTTGCTATCCTCCTGGCCCTTATCTCTATTATCCTTGGGTGTTAGTATCCCATTCTTTATATTCCACAAATGAGTGCACTCATTCTATGCCTATCCCTCTCTCTCTCTGACTCATTTCACTTAACATGATACTCTCTATGTTGACCTACTTACATGCAAATTTCATGATTTCATCTTTTCTAACAGCTGCATAGTGTTCCATTGTGCATATGTACCAAAGTTTCTTTAACCAGTCATCTGTTCTTGGGCACTTGGGTTTTTTTCCAGATTCTGGTGACTTGTAAATAGTACTACAATAAACATACAACTGCAGATGTCATTTCTATGTATTTATTTTTGCATCTCTGGGATATAATCCTAGAAGTGGTATTGCTGGGTCAAATGGGAGCTCAATTTCTAGTTTTCTGAGGAATGTTCATATTGTTTTCCAAAAATAGCCATGATAAATTTGCTGTGCATTTATCACTAAATTTGGCTATAATACATCATTTCTGGCCTCAAAAGGGTGGTTCTTAGAAGGATACTTCTCACAGGAGTGAATATGACAAAGTGAAATGTAGTGTGAACTTTGGAAGCAAGTTCAGAGAGTATTCCCTGCATTTCTGTGTGGTATGGGAGTCTTGTCTGGTCATTAAAGGCTGTGGGTTTACCTCCTCTTGCCTCTCCATCTTTCTTGCCCTTTGTCAGTTTGCCATCATTAGTCATCTCAGTCTACAGGACTTAGATAACCTTACAGATCCATACAACAAAAATAATTTCAGATGTAAAGATGTTTACATCAATGATTGGTAGGTAGGCATAAAATATGATAGCTATTCAATGGAAATAAGGTATAAATATGACTCTGAATTGAAAAGTATTTTTTTTCTGTGTTAGAAAAGAATTTTGAAATACAACCATTTGGTTGGTTTACATATGAATATTTCTTCATTTCTTAAGGCTTTCATAATAAAGAACCACAATCTGACTGATTTAGAACAACAGAAAACATTTTGTCCTGTGGTTCTAGAGCACAAAAGTGTGGAATAAAGGTGTTGATTGAGTCCATGTTGATTTAAGTCCCCAACCCCATGTACCTCCTTTTATTATCATTACCTGTGTCAAAACCCTATTTCCATATCAGGTCTTATTCTGAGGTACTGGGGAGCTGAAGTTTAACATATCTTCTTTGGGTGGAAACAATTCAACCCCCAAGATATGCAAGAGTATTTACCTACGTATCTTATGCAACACAAGCATGTGCATAGATTCTTTTAGGGAATTTTTTTTTCTTTTTTTTTCCCCACTTCACTTTGTCCTTTCTTTAGCTCCTTTCCACTTGTTCATTTGTATTTTCCTGACCAAAGTAACCAATTTTTACAACTGATGTGTCCTGCCATATTATTCTCTGTGTTATGTAATTCCATTCAGTTATATAACATTTTTGTCATTTTCCTCTCAAAATAGGATTATAGATGTAATTTTTGCCATCTTTTCTTACTGAACTATCTTATATGAATTCCCTTCAGATCATTCAGTTTAGTTGTAACTCATTTCATTGAATGTGTAAATATCTCTTTGTCTTCGATGTGAAAACAAAGGCTGTAAACTAATGGTTGATAGACACTCAGGTCCTTTTTCTTGTCTTTTCTTTCTAAACAATGTTGCACTAGGACATATATCCTTTTTTTTTAAAATAATTTATTTATTTTTAATTAGAGAATCACCGTGAGGGTACTGTTACAGATTTATACACTTTTGTGCTTATACTTCCCTCATACAAAGTTCGGGAACCCATCCCTTCACCAGTGCCCATTCTCCACCACCCGTAAACCCAGCGTCCCTCCCACCCTCCCCAATCCCATCTCCCCCCCACCCCACCCTGCCACTGTGGCAGGGCATTCCCTTCTGTTCTCTCTCTCTAATTAGCTCTTGTGGTTTGCAATAAAGGTGTTGAGTGGCCGCTGTGCTCAGTAGGACATATATCCTTAAATATACTTTTATGTGTCTGGCTACATTCCCAGGAGTGAAATTATGGGGTCAAAACAAACATGTTCTTTTTATTTGAATAGATGTCATCAAAATTTTTTCCCAAAAGGTGTTTTTTCACCAGCAAAATATCAGAGTATATTCTCCTCATCCCTGATCAGCATATGGTATCATAGTTCTTTTGCAGACTTAGTGTAAAATGTGTTTATTGTAAACTTGAATTTGCCATCCTCTGGCAACTAGTTATTTTAAGCATTTTTTCATGTTCATTGGCCGTTTATTCTTTGCTTGTGTCCTTTTATTGCCTTTTGTCATCTTGTCTTTTTCTAAAACAACAGTTTGTTATATACAAATACATATAAACTATGTTGCTATTCCTTATTTATCTATTGACTTTTGTTTCAAAATTCAAATTTCAATTTTTTTTTTTTAGCTGCTGGTCTGTTTAAAAGGGAGCCAGGGTCAAGACATTGGTCAGTGGCAGGATGCACATGTCACCAGAAAAAGCCCTGGGTTTAATGCCCAGGGCCAAAATAAATAAGATTAAAAGGCCTCTCCCAATCCTAGATAGACATGTAGCCTATCAGATTTTTAAACAATTCTTTTATTGTTGTAATTTTTTATATTTAAATATTTCATCTATCTGAAACACATTTTCCCTTTACAAGATATAAGGCAGGGGTCCATATTTATTTTCTTCCAAATGCAGAGTCAGTATTATATATTATATATTATATATTTTATAATTGTTGCAAATGTAATTCTCCTTCCAAATGGATTCTGTATCTGACTCTAGTTGTCAGTTTAAAGAGGAGTCCAAAAGCAAGGATAATAATTTTAACCAAAGTAGCTTTGGGTTGGGGTGGTAAAAATTTTGGTAGCTTAATCATTTTTATTAACTGTATATTACATTTTTTCTATAATTAATATGCATCAGTAGTGTAATAGAAATAAAGGAGGAGAACCAGCAAAAACAATGAGTTTCATCATTTATAGATAATAGGACAGAAAATAAAACCTGCAACTAAGGAATAATATTTCTAGTTCTGGAGATGACACTTGAAAAAATTTCCTCTGGGGGAATGCAGAATAAAAGTCCCCCCCACCCAGGAAACCCTGGAATAACTTTTTTTAAGTGTTAGTTTCCCCAGAAGGTGGGGGCTGATTACCTTTTGGGGAAGTCATTTTATTCCCCTGTCTCTTTGTGAAAGAGACTGAGGTGGTGATTTGATTGGCACTATGTTTGTATGCATGTTTAAGGAGCAAAAAGTTTAATTGATTGGAAGAGCAGGTTTCTCTGGGCTGATGCAATAACCACTAGGGCTTTTGAAATATGTGAAATGATGCAATAATTACCTGGTTAAGCAGCTGCTGGATTTCTGGCAGGGACTTAAATGCTTAAGACAGTAGTTTGAAATGACAATCAAAGACCACAATTGAATTATGTAAAAGCCATTGGGTTCCCATAACCCCAGGGCATAGCATCTGTCCCTAAGTGAAAAGGGTCACTGACAGCCCTAAAGTCCTCACAAAAGGAGTCTGCAGGTGTTAGTGAAGCCCCTGCAGTAAGTTTGCAGAATCACTGCTGTGAAAATGGCTAAAATAATGATGGTAGGTGGGTTTTCCTTCCAGTGTAAAATGATCACCAGCAGCAATAGACTCCCCAGGCTTCATGAAGATGCCTGGGGCATCATTTTAGGAAAGGCAAAGTGTGAACTCTGGATGCAAATTCTTCTGTTTCTGAATGTCCTAGGGGCTTCTGGGGTAGGGGTGGGATATGGGGTGTGGTATGGTATGTATATAAGTACATACTGGAATATTCATTCATGCTGGAAGAGCTAGATAGTCATAAATACTTTCTGCAAATCACTTGAGTAAATGCAGTGTTATTTCTTTTTTTTTTATGGTCACTGCTTCCCACTGGCCCCTGCTCTATGCAACTGGAAGAATGTTATATATGGGTTCAGAAAAACCAAGGAAAGGGATTTCAAAGAAGACCATCAACCACTCTTAACTCTACTCCCTTGGCAACCACCCTAGCAACAGACTCTTACTTAGCTAGAAAGCCCCACGTGAAGAAAACCCTATAAGAGCCAACTTGAATAAAGGAAGTGCCCACCTATGCTGCCCAAGCCAATGAGCTGCTTATGCCCATGTGGCCAAGCACATGTGGTGTCCAAGCACATGTGCCACCTGCATCTCTCTTCTTGAGATTGAACTAGGCTCTCTCCGCCCTTGGAAAATCCTACTCCCTGTTCTCTCTTGAGTGAGTTTCTCTTTCTCCTTTCTTCCTCTTCCTCATAGCCTCCAAATAAAATCTGTTTGTATTTCATTGCTCATTTTCTCCCGAAGTTCTTTTCTGTGAGAAAGACCCAGGGAAGGCCTAAGACTAGCTATCCTTTTCATCAAAGAGCAAGTCCTCACTCTAGCCTGAGTCTTTGGCTCCCTGAGAAATTGGGTGGTGGAGATGAACTCCCATGCTGGGCAGAACAAGTGGACGTCAGGTATGGCTGGATATCTACCTAGCGGGGCTGGCAGGACTCCAGGTCTGTGCTGTAAAGGGGTTCATTGCAGATTTTATCAATTCTAGCCTTCCCAGCTGATCCTGGTGTGTTCGAGGTGGATTGGGAGAAAGGGGCTGTCTCTCTCTCCCCTCTGTTTCACATCAGTCAACTAGGAATCCCACTGACTTCGGAATGACAGAGCCAAAAAATTAAAGCACACAAACAACAACACTGAAATTAAGAAACTTTAACAACGTTTAACAGCTTGAACAACCCAACTGAGAACTGTGCCTGTCAAGAGAGCAGGTTGGAGGGGCCTGGGGGTGGGATTGAATATAGGAGGGAACCTGGGAACATTGGTGGAAAGAAATTGACACTGGTGGTGGGATTGGTGCTGCAATATTGCATGTCTAAACTCAACTGTAAATAACTTTGTAAATCATGATGCTTTAATTAAAAAATGTGAAAAAAATAATTAATATTTTAAAAGTGGCATAAGTACTAAGAAGTTTGGGGCTTCTCTATTTTCAAAGAGGTATTATGGGTTTAGTGTTTACTTTCCAAGAGCAATAAATAATTTTAATCTTGAACATTTTAAAACAAGTGTTCTCAGGTTCCTCACTAAACAAAAAATATCTCAAAGCTCCAGGATTTTTTTTGACTTAGAGAAACAGAACTTCCTGATGTACCTGTCTTCTGTCTTCTGCCCATGACAAATTGGGCAGAAGACAGGGACCTATTTAAATATTTGGAGGGTGTTTTCTAAAAATTATAAATTTAGTTCTGGAATCATTTCAATCAAATCCATTATCTATCTCACAAACCTGTGGAAAAAAAATCAAATAGGCTTAATTTCTCTTCTGGGAAACTGCTTCTGAGTTATTTTTCTCTCTGATAAATGAACAGGTATTTTTTTTCCCTCTGTTGTTTGTGACTTTTTAAAATTTTTCTTTCTCTTTAAATAACTTTTTTTCCTCTTTCATGGTTGTTTGCATACTTGCTCCTGGACAGTCTATCAAATCTGGCACTTGAAGCCCAAGTCTCAGAAGTTTTAGAGAATAAAAGAGATAAAGCTAGTTGTCTATTATTAACAATAAACTCAATGGCAGGTGAGCAGTGGAATTATTTCTTTAAAATGTATGAAAAGGATGTGTATAAAGTTTGAATGTGACACTAGGTTACTGAAAGTGTGTGTAAACCTATAGGTCCCTATTCAGCAGTCAGTCCTTTAGGAGAGAAGGAAGACTTCCAAAGTGGGAGGATTCCTACTTACACACACACACACACACACACACACACACACACACACACACACAGCCTGCTCCCTCCATCATCTGACTTGTCAGACCGGTTCTCCAAGATACAAAGGTAGAGGAAGCTGAATGGGAGCAGAGGAGAAAAGTCTCAGCTGGGAAGAATGGGTCTGAAAGCAGTTGTGGTATGGAGAGGGTAAGTGGATAGAATAACAAGGAACTTAAGTGCTCCTGAACACTTCTGAATGACCCTTACACAGAGGGAGAAAAATAAAGGATGTATTTCATCTGACCTGTCTTGGAGACAACAAAATGCATCTCAGTCTTTTATTCTTTTTTTTTAAACTTTCTTTTAATTATTTACTTATTTAACAAGTCTCACAATGGAGATGTTACTGGTGCCCACTCCAGCAAATTGATAAACAATGGGATGACAGTGATAGAGTGATACTTTTTAAATTTATTTTTATGGCCACATCATGGGTACAGAGCACTAATCTTGATGTTTTCATTAAACACAGTTACTGTACCCATGAGGTGACTTTTTAAAATTTATTTTTTTAATTAGTGAATCACCTGAGGGTACAGTTACAGATTTACACATTTTCATGCTTATGTTTCCATACATATCATACAATGTTCAAGAACCCATTCCTCCACCAGTGCCCATTCTCCACTGCCTATGAACCCAGTATCCTTCCCACCCCACAATCCTATCTCCCCCACCCCACCCCGCTTCTGTGGCAGGGCATTTCCTTTTGTTCTCTCCCTCCTTTTGGGTGTTGTGGTTTGCAATAGGGGTATTGAGTGCCATCATGTTCAATCTATAGTCTACTTTCAGTACGCTTCTCCCTTCCCGAGCAGGTTCTCCAACCACAGTTTACTTGGTGTTCCCTACTCTATCTGAGTAGCCTTTTCCCTCAGCATGTGAGGCTGGCTTCCAAGCCATGGAGCTAACCTCCTGGTACTTATTTTTACTATTCTTGGGTGTTAGTCTCCTATTCTATTATTTTATATTCCACAGATGAGCGCAATCTTTCTATGTCTGTCCCTCTCTTTCTGACTCATTTCACTTTAGCATGATACTTTCCATGTTGATCCACATATATGCAAAGTTCGTGACTTCATCTTTTCTAACAGCTGCATAGTATTCCATTGTATAGATGTACCAAAGTTTCTTTAACCAGTCATCTGTTCTAGGGCAGTTGGCATTTTTCCAGATTCTTGCTATTGTAGACAGTGCTGTGATGAACATATAAGTGCAGATGTCATTTCGACTATACTTTTTTGCTTCTCTGGGGTATATTCCCAGAATTGGTATTGCCGGGTCAAATGGGAGCTCAATTTCTAACTTTTTGAGAAGAGTCCATATTGTTTTCCAAAAGGGCTGAACCAATTGCCATTTCCATCAGCATTGTAGAAGGGTCCCTTTCTCCCCACATCCTCACCAACAGCGGTTGCTTTTGTTCTTTTGGATGTGTGCCAGTCTCTGTAGTGTGAGGTGGCATTTAATAGTTATTTTGATCTGCAACTTTCTGATGATTAGTGATGAAGAACATCTTTTCATGTCCCTTTGGCCATTCATATCTCTTCCTTGGAAAAGTTTCTGTTCA